>NC_133197.1:1025000-1035000 GCF_049306965.1 Danio rerio
AGAACAAGAGCTTGAACAAGGAGTTGAGCTGCATGTTCAGATAGGAAGAGTCGGACCTTTCTGATGTTATAGAGTGTGAATCTGCATGATCGAGCAGTGAATCAGAGAAGTTTAGTTGGTCATCAATCGTTACTCCAAGGCTTTTTACCATTTTGGATGCAGTAATGGTTGCCCCATCCATCTGGATTGAAAAGTTATTATGTAGAGTCGGGTTGGCAGAAACTACAAGCATTTCTGTTTATAGTACTATTGTAATACAACAACAGTAATATAAACAAATTACTCAATTACTGTACTTTTTACACATAAGGTATGTTACAGTACACCACCGATGACTGTAGTAAAATCCAAGGTTTTTTAAAGTACTTACATTTATTATATTCCAACTTGGATCAAACCAGGGATCGAACCAGCAAGTCCTGCATGTGAGGCGAATGCTCTAAAGAGGAGGCTATGTGAGTGATGGTTTCGGGCTGCACTTGCCAGCTGGCCTCTGCTAAACACTATACTATGATACGCAGAGGTTTCTTTAAAGATATATGTAAAAAATATGCTAATTCACTTTAGTATTGTAAGGAAGGCCAGCAAGTAAGTGCTGTGCAGGTAAACCTCACTCCTCTGACCTCTAAAGGTGCTCTAGCGACTGATGCCAGAGGCCATGGTCTTTAGCCTCCTTGTTAGAGTAACCGACTCCCATGCGAAAGGTCGCCTGTTAGTTCCCAGCTCGGAGTGAGTTGGCTGGTGTAGGACTGGCGGGATTGCATATGGTTTAAAACCTTTTTACTGTAAATGACTATTATATTTTAGTTTAATTACTGGTGCGTGGGACCGGTGCAGTGCAGTAGAAATGTATGATATCGACGCCTGATCTCTCACTATACACTTTACTAACCCATGAGGGTGTTTTAACCTTTTAATCAAAATTCGAAGTAGTCACATATAGGCGTATAGGCAGAAATGAAGCTTCGGACGTCACTGATCACGTGATGATGGCAAAACGAATCAAGCTCCAGTGCTTCACTGCAAAATGCATCGTTGTCTGCGAAACCTCGGTTTACAGTGGGGGAATGACATCTGATGCGGTGCAGAGTTTGTTGTTGTCTTAGTGCGATTTATTGATTACATATTATATATATTATTGACATAATGCTTTCAGCATATTATAACAGCTCGCCACCCAGTGATAAGCACAGTTATTCTGCAAAATTAACATTAAAGTGAGCGGCGTTCATCTGACAGCTCCATTTGCGATAGCATCTTCCCAATGGATATTGGATGAAATGAAATGACCAAGCTTCCAGCCCCAAATACACAACCATCTCATTGAAGCTCCGAGTGATTTAACAAGACGTGTGATCATGTGCAAGAAATAATGTTCCATGATTACCAGATTCAAAAACATATAATGCTAAAACCTGAAGTTCTGCCTAGACTAAGACAAGGAAAGAAGATGGAGCTAATGTCATACAAGGCCTGGGTGATCATCAACAAGCAAAACTGACAGCGAACTTCACCTGGGTATGTGAGCTTACACATAGAGGTAAAGTTGGTTTTATATTCGCACATTCAGACTTTCCCCTTAATAATAGAATTTCATAAAAGTATTATTTGCAAACTCTAAATAGCGAAATCATATTAGCAGCAAATGAATATCAAAGCACAACACTGCTCACAGTCAAATAACAGTGTTAATGTCGGCAGGGGGCGCCAGATCTGCACAGAACCTGCTGTAAGTGGACAAGCAGGGGGCGCCAGACCCTCCCTTCAGGATGTGTTTGGAGGCTGAGAGAAACTTCCACTGCAGACAGAAAGTGTTGAGGTGAGAGTGTGTGTGTGTGTGTGTGTGATGGCGCTCAGAGCTGCGCTGCTGAAGAGCATCTGGTACGCCTTCACTTCTCTGGACACCGAAGACAGCGGAAAAGTGTCCAAATCACAACTCAAGGTAGGGTGTGCGAGTGTGTGTGTTTGTGTGTAAAAATGTGTGTGTGAGTGTGTGAGAGAGAGAAGCTATGTCAATTTGAGTTTGTGTCTGTGACTGGTGTGAGAATGTGAGTAAATATGTGTTTGATTATGAGTGGGTGTGTTAGAATGTGTGTAAATGTGTGTGAATAAGAGTGTATGTGTGTGTGAATGTGTGTGTGATGATGAGTGTGTTTGTTGATGGAGGAAAATCAGGGCTTTAATGATGCTTTTGAAGCTTTGTTTCACCATCAAACACGTTTGATTAGAATATGAAATTAAAGACTTCTAGACGATATTTTTATGCAGTTATTTAATGAAAAAAAATTAAACAAATGTTTGTCCTTTCTATTTAGTCATTTATTTACTTTGTATCGTCTCCTTGATATATGAAGTTAATAATAATAATAATAATGAAGTTAATAATACTGTAATATTTCTGAACCGTATTATAGAAAAGTTCTTTAATTATTCTACTGTTGCTATGGTAACACAACACCTATAGTAACTGATCTGTTGTGGTGATTCTACTGTTGCTATGGTAACACAACTACTATAGTTACTGATCTGTTGTGGTGATTCTATTGTTGCTATGGTAACACAACTACTATAGTTACTGATCTGTTGTGGTGATTCTACTGTTGCTATGGTAACACAACTACTATAGTTACTGATCTGTTGTGGTGATTCTACAGTTGCTATGGTAACATAGCAACTATAGTAACTGATCTGTTGTGGTAATTCTACTGTTGCTATGGTAACACAACACCTATAGTAACTGATCTGATGTGTTGATTCTTCTGTTGCTATGGTAACATAGCAACTATAGTAACTGATCTGTTGTGGTGATTCTACAGTTGCTATGGTAACACAACACCTATAGTAACTGATCTGTTGTGTTGATTCTTCTGTTGCTATGGTAACATAGCAACTATAGTAACTGATCTGTTGTGGTAATTCTACTGTTGCTATGGTAACACAACACCTATAGCAAGTGATCTGTTGTGGTGATTCTACTGTTGCTATGGTAACACAATACCTATAGTGAACTGTGCTTTTAAGACTCTTCATGCCCTCATTTGCATATGTGAGATTGTGTAACTGTTGTTTTAGTTAATCTGTTTCACACTCTGAGGCTTTACTCGGATCAACACCAAAACAAAAGCTGCAGTCAGTCTGTTTGTGTGTACGTCTTTATATTTGTGTGTGTGTGTGTGTGTGTGTGTGTGTTTGTTTGTCTTTGAGACCAAATCCCCCCACAAGCATAGCTAAACTGGTAGTGTGTGTGTGTGTGTGTGCAGGTTTTGTCTCATAACCTTCACAGTGTGTTGCGGATCCCTCATGACCCCGCGGCCCTTGAGAGACACTTTAGCGATGATGACGACGGCCCCGTGTCCAGCCAGGGGTACATGCCCTACCTGAACCAGTTCATTCTGGACAAGGTGCAAAACAACACACACAAATACACACACACAAACACACACACTTTTTTTCCTTCTATAATAAATGACATGCGTTTAAGAAGATGCAACAAGATTAAGTAGCCCCACCTTAAAAGATTAATAGCCCCGCCCTAAATGACAGGTAGTCACTCCCTAATGGGCAGGTAGATCTGCCCGAAATTACATATAGTTACGCCCTAAAGGACTAGTAGCTCCACCCTAAAGGACTGATAGTCACACCCTAAAGGACTAATAGCTCTGCCTTAAATGACAGATAATTACGCAATAAAGGAGTAGTA
Source organism: Danio rerio (assembly GCF_049306965.1). NCBI lineage: Eukaryota > Metazoa > Chordata > Actinopteri > Cypriniformes > Danionidae > Danio > Danio rerio. Next base: position 1,028,701 of record NC_133197.1, read on the forward strand.
GCTCCACCCTAAAAGAATGATATTCAATCCCTAAAGGAGTAGTATCTCCGCCCTAAATAACAGATAGTCACACCCTTAAGGACTTGTAGCTCCACCCTAAATGACATTGTCACGCCCTAAAGGACTAATAGCTCCACCCTAAAAGACTGATAGTCACGCCCTAAAGGACTAGTATCTCCGCTGTAAATCACAGATAGTCACACCCTAAAGGACTAGTAGCTCCTCCCTGAATGACAGATAGTCACGCCCTAAATGACAGATAGTCACGCCCTAAAGAACAAGTAGCCCCGCTCTTAATGACAGATAGTCACGCCCTAAAGGACTACTAACTCCACCCTAAATGACAGTCACGCCCTTAAGGACTAATAGTTCCGCCCTAAATGAAAGAAAGTCACGCCCTAAAGGACTAGTAGCTCCACACTAAATGACATTGTCACGCCCTAAAGGACTAATAGCTCCGCCCTAAATGAAAGATAGTCACGCCCTAAAGGACTAGTAGCCCCGCCCTAAATGACAAATAGTCACGCCCTAAAGGACTAGTAGCTCCACCCTAAAGGACTAGTAGCTCCACCCTAAAGGACTATTAGCTCTGCCCTAAATGACATAAAGACACGACCTAAAGGACTTGTAACTCCGCCCTTAATGACATAGCTATGCCCTAAATTACTAGTAGCTCCGCCCTAAATGACATATAGACACGCCCTAAAGGACTAGTAGCTCCGCCCTAAATGACATATAGACACGGCCTAAATGACTATTAGCGCTGCCCTAAATGACATAAAGACACGACCTAAAGGACTTGTAACTCCGCCCTTAATGACATAGCTATGCCCTAAATTACTAGTAGCTCCGCCCTAAATGCCATAGCTACACCCTAAAGAACTAGTAGCTCCGCCTTAAATGACTTATAGCTACGCCCTAAAGACTAGTAGCTCCAACCTAAAGGACTAGTAGCTCCGCCCTAAATGACATATAAACACGCCCTAAAGGACTAGTAGCTCTGCCCTAAATGACATATAGACACGCCCTAAAGGACTAGTAGCTCCGCCCTTACTGACATATAGCGCTCTAAATGACTAGTAGCTCCGCCCTAAATGACATAAAGACATGCCCTAAAGGATTAGTAGCTCTGCCCTAAATGACATAAAGACACGCCCTAAAGGACTAGTAGCTCCGCCCTAAATGACATATAGACACGCCCTAAAGGACTAGTAGCTCCGCCCTAAATGACATATAGACACGCCCTAAAGGACTAGTAGCTCCGCCCTAAATTACATATAGACACGCCCTAAATGACTAGTAGCTCTGCCCTAAATTACATAAAGACACGCCCTAAAGGACTTGTAACTCCGCCCTAAATGACATAGCTATGCCCTAAATTACTAGTAGCTCCGCCCTAAATGCCATAGCTACACCCTAAAGAACTAGTAGCTCCGCCTTAAATGACTTATAGCTACGCCCTAAAGACTAGTAGCTCCGCCCTAAATGCCATATAACTATGCCCTAAAGGACTAGTAGCTCCACCCTAAATAGCATAGCTACACCCTAAAGGAGTAGTAGCTCCGCCCTAAATGACAGGTAGCCACACCCTAAAGGAATAGTAGCTCCACCCTAAGTGACAGACAGTCCCGCCCTAAAGGACTAGTAGCTGCTTCCTAAAGGCATTTCATGTGACCAGAAGTGAAGAAAGTGGGTTCGAGGGGGAGGGACTGTTATGATATTAGATTTAAGATTCTGAGGGTAAATAGATTTTTAGAGAATGATGAAGTGCACAGATACAGCGTTTATACCGAGCATTACAATAAACAAATAAAAATAAGAAGAGTGCATTTTGATTGTTGAGACCGGATCCTGCTGGAGAAATGATGTTGTGTGTGTGTGTGTGTGTGTGAAGGTGACGGAGGGCACGTTTGTTAAAGAGGAGGTGGATGAGCTCTGCTGGACGCTGTGCTCCAAGAAGAACTACCACCCAGCCGATGATCAGCTCCTAACCAATCAGGACGCTTTGAGGCTGTGGTGTCTGTTCAACTTCCTGGCGGACGACCGATACCCGCTCACACTGGTGCCGGAGGAGGTGAGGAACTCTCTGGAGAGATGCTCAGGTGCTAGATCTGGGTGGACATCCGCTTAAAGGGCTCATTCACATGTCTTCATCATGATGAGATGTGCTCCAACATTAGGCACGTTCACATCAAGACTGAGCACACATCTGTGGCATTACTGAATAAACACTGTGCTGCGGCCCACAGATCACACCATTATGCCTTTCTTCTCTTTCATTCTCTTATAATCTGTTTAACACATTTTCATCTGCTTTAATAACATTTTCTGTCTCCTTTATTCCTGTTTATGTGAAGCACTTTGAATGATTATTGTGTGTTTTACTCTGCTGTTACCGTGTGTGTGTGTGTGTGTGTGTGTGTGTGTGCGAGGTGGAGTACCTGCTGCGTAAGCTCAGCGCTGTGCTGCCGGTGGAGCTGAGCTGTGTGGAGCTGGAGGAGTGTGTGTCGCAGGAGTGTGTGTCTCCGTCGCAGGAGTGTGTGAGTGTGTGGAGTTTCCTGCATCTGGTGAACCGCAGCGCCGTCAGTCGAGGAGTCGACGCCGACAGCTTCAGTCTCGCTGTGGAGAAGGTGTACAGAGAGGTGGTGGGAAACGTGCTGAAGGAGGTGCGCTGGAGTGCTGTGTGTGTGTGTGTGTGAATGTGACGTGTGTGCATGTCTGTATGTGGGTGTGTTGTGTGTATCTGTGTGTATCTGTGTGTATGTTTTACGTGTGTGTGTGTGTGTGTGTGTGTGTGTGTGTGCACGTGCACGTGCAGGGTTACCTGTGGAAGAAGGGTCACCTGCGCAGGAACTGGACGGAGCGCTGGTTCTGTCTGAAGCCCGGCTCTTTCTCCTACTATGTGAGTGAGGACGCGCGGGACTGCAGGGGTGTGATAGAGATGGACCACAACTGCTGTGTGGAGGTGTGATCCGCCGCTCATTTGTCTGATTGTGATTGACACTTTGACTGACACTTGTCTGATTGTGATTGATGATTGACACTTGTCTGATTGTGATTGATGATTGACACTTGTCTGACTGTGATTGATGATTGACACTTGTCTGATTGTGTTTGATGATTGACACTTTGATTGACACTTGTCTGACGGTGATTGATGACTGACACTTGTCTGATTGTGATTGATGATTGACACTTGTCTGATTGTGTTTGATGATTGACACTTTGATTGACACTTGTCTGACGGTGATTGATGACTGACACTTGTCTGATTGGGATTGATGACTGACACTTGTCTGATTGTGATTGATGACTGACACTTTGATTGACACTTGTCTGACTGTGATTGATGATTACACTTGTCTGATTGTGATTGATGACTGACACTTGTCTGACTGTGATTGATGATTGACACTTGTCTGACTTTGATTGATGATTGACACTTGTCTGACTGTGACTGATGATTGACACTTGTCTGACTTTGATTGATGACTGACACTTGTCTGATTGGGATTGATGATTGACACTTGTCTGATTGTGATTGATGATTGACACTTGTCTGACTGTGATTGATGATTGACACTTGTCTGACTTTGATTGATGATTGACACTTGTCTGACTGTGACTGATGATTGACACTTGTCTGACTTTGATTGATGATTGACACTTGTCTGACTGTGATTTAAGATTGACACTTGTCTGATTGTGATTGATGATTGACACTTGTCTGATTGTGATTGATGATAGACACTTGTCTGACTGCGATTGACGACTGACACTTGTCTGATTGTGATTGACGACTGACACTTGTCTGATTGTGATTGATGATGGACACTTGTCTGATTGTGATTGATGATTGACACTTGTCTGACTGTGATTGACAACTGACACTTGTCTGATTGTGATTGACAGTTGTCTGACTGTGATTGATGATTGACACTTGTCTGATTGTGATTGATGATTGACACTTGTCTGATTGTGATTGATGACTGACACTTTGATTGACACTTGTCTGATTGTGATTGATGATTGACACTTGTCTGACTGTGATTGATGATTGACACTTGTCTGATTGTGATTGATGATTGACACTTGTCTGACTGTGATTGACAACTGACACTTGTCTGATTGTGATTGACAGTTGTCTGACTGTGATTGATGATTGACACTTGTCTGATTGTGATTGATGATTGACACTTTGATTGACACTTGTCTGACGGTGATTGATGACTGACACTTGTCTGATTGGGATTGATGATTGACACTTGTCTGATTGTGATTGATGATTGACACTTGTCTGACTGTGATTGATGATTGACACTTGTCTGACTTTGATTGATGATTGACACTTGTCTGACTGTGATTGATGATTGACACTTGTCTGACTTTGATTGATGATTGACACTTGTCTGACTGTGATTGATGATTGACACTTGTCTGACTTTGATTGATGATTGACACTTGTCTCACTGTGATTTAAGATTGACACTTGTCTGATTGTGATTGATGATTGACACTTGTCTGATTGTGATTGATGATTGACACTTGTCTGACTGCGATTGACGACTGACACTTGTCTGATTGTGATTGACGACTGACACTTGTCTGATTGTGATTGATGATGGACACTTGTCTGATTGTGATTGATGATTGACACTTGTCTGACTGTGATTGATGATTGACACTTGTCTGATTGTGATTGATGATTGACACTTGTCTGACTGTGATTGACAACTGACACTTGTCTGATTGTGATTGACGACTGACACTTGTCTGATTGTGATTGATGATTGACACTTGTCTGATTGTGATTGACAGTTGTCTGACTGTGATTGATGATTGACACTTGTCTGATTGTGATTGATGATCGACACTTGTCTGACTGTGATTGACGACTGACACTTGTCTGACTGTGATTGACGACTGACACTTGTCTGATTGTGATTGACACTTGTCTGACTGTGATTGATGATTGACACTTGTCTGATTGCGATTGATGATTGACACTTGTTTGATTGTGATTGATGATTGACACTTGTCTGGTGGTGATTGATGATCGACACTTGTCTGACTGTGATTGACGACTGACACTTGTCTGACTGTGATTGACGACTGACACTTGTCTGATTGTGATTGACACTTGTCTGATTGTGATTGATGATTGACACTTGTCTGACTGTGATTGATGATTGACACTTGTCTGATTGTGATTGACGACTGACACTTGTCTGACTGTGATTGACGACTGACACTTGTCTGATTGATGATTGACACTTGTCTGACTGTGATTGATGATTGACACTTGTCTGATTGTGATTGATGATTGACACTTGTCTGGTGGTGATTGGGACTGGTTTGGCTTTGATTGACAGCTCTGGTTGACAGGTTTGGCTATGATTGACAGGGTAAATGTGATTGTCAGTTCTGACTGTGATTGACAGGTGCTGCCAGATCGTGATGGAAAGAGGTGCATGTTCTGTGTAAAGACCCTCAACAAGACCTTCGAGATCAGCGCACCAGACTCCAGACAGAGACAAGAGTGGATCACAGGTCTGAGATCAACACATAAACACAGCAGAGAAACGTCTCCTGAGAGATACAATATTTAAAGACTAGTGATGTCCTGTTAGAGACTGTCACGTTCAAAAAATAAGAGTCAAAGAGGATCCAGGTGCGAGTGATTAAAGTTTATTTGACTAAGTCAAAATAAACAAACAATAAAAGTGACAGGCTAGGAGGACGTCGAACACAGGGCAAGCGCACAAGCGCACAAACCTGCAACCGTGACAAGAGACTAGTTAAAGACCAGTGATGTCCTGTTAGAGACTAGTTAGAGTAGTGACGTCCTGTTAGAGACTAGTTAAAGAGTAGTGACGTCCTGTTAGAGACTAGTTAAAGAGTAGTGATGTCCTGTTAGAGACTAGTTAAAGAGTAGTGATGTCCTGTTAGAGACTAGTTAAAGAGTAGTGATGTCCTGTTAGAGACTAGTTAAAGAGTAGTGATGTCCTGTTAGAGACTAGTTAAAGACTAGTGATGTCCTGTTAGATGTCATGTTAGAGACTAGTTAAAGACCAGTGATGTCCTGTTAGAGACTAGTTAGAGTAGTGACGTCCTGTTAGAGACTAGTTAAAGAGTAGTGATGTCCTGTTAGAGACTAGTTAAAGAGTAGTGATGTCCTGTTAGAGACTAGTTAAAGAGTAGTGATGTCCTGTTAGAGACTAGTTAAAGACTAGTGATGTCCTGTTAGATGTCATGTTAGAGACTAGTTAAAGACCAGTGATGTCCTGTTAGAGACTAGTT
>NC_133197.1:1040000-1052500 GCF_049306965.1 Danio rerio
GCAGTGATATTTTGGTGTTTAGCTGTCTTAACATTAATAGTTTTTATGATTATCTATCTTATGGTTAGTATTTTTAGCATTTGGCTGTCCTAACATTAATATTTCTAGTGTTTATCTATGTTAGGATTGGTATTTTTGGTCTTTAGCTGTCCTAACATGTATATTTCTGGTGTTTATCCATGTAAGCAGTGATGTTTTTGGTGTTTAGCTGTCCTAACATGTATATTTCTGGTCTTTATCTATGTTAAGATTGAAATTTTTGGGGTTTAGCTGTCCTAACAACAATATTTTTGGTGTTTAATCATGTTAGGATTGATATTTTGGGTGTTTAGCTGCCTTAACATGTAATTTTTATGGCCTGCTGTGTGCAGGCTGCTGGCGGAGGAGGAGGAGAAGGTGAAGTCTCTGCTGGCACTGCAGGAGGAACAGGAGGAGCAGATCCTTCAGACAGAGAGAGAGAAGCAGGAGCTGAAGCTGGAGATGGAGAGAAAGTGCCAGGCTCTGGAGGAGGCGCAGGGCCAGCTGGATAAAGTGCGGGCCAGCCGGCGCAGAGTGGACCAGGACATCGCTGTGAGATTCACACTCATTCATCTGCAAATCTGGAAAAAATGCCTTTTTTTAGTCCAAATATCATAATGAAGGATTTTCTAGACAAGGAAAAATATTGTCTTGTTTTCAGAAATATGAAAAATAAAATACGTTTGCAGCTTCTGGTTCATTCAGACTTTAAATAATGAGTCAACATTCTGTAAAATTTTCCTTAAAACCAGCAAAATATTCTGCAAATGGGGTAAGAAAATAAGATTATAACTGAAAGCTGCAACCAATTTTTTTTCGTATAGTAAAGCAGTTTCTAGAGAAATGGAATATTTAATGAGAAATCGGTGGGCGTGGCTTGTTTTTTCTACTGCAAGCTGATTGGATGTAGTAAAGTAGGTGTTTTATTCAGAAAGATGAAGAAAATGGTTTGGAGAGAGCTATTACAACCTAACAGACTCCTCCTGCTCACCATTTCTGTTCGATGTCCAAACTGACAGCTAGAGGGGCGTGGTTAAGCATGTTAGCCACGCCCAATACTTCAGACAGACCTAATCTGAGAATTGAACCGAAAATTCAGATTTTAGTTCAAGATTATAAGGGTAAACATTATTTTTTTTTCTTAATGACATGCACAGATGATTCATTCATCACTAGCAATGAGAGCTAACCAAATCAGTATGGTTAGTTTTGATTTCATTTGTACTTTTAAGTTTTAATTATTGAATTTTTTTAACGCCAGAACAGCTTTATGAATGATTTACACAAGACCTCATTGTGTTTGTGTTTGGTGAATGAGGATCAGTGTTCTGACAGCATGTTTTTTTGATTTAGCAGCATATTCATGAGTTTATCCATCCGCAGGCTGCTCAGCGTAAACTCCGGCAGGCCAGTACGAGTGTTAAACACTGGAACGTCCAGATGAACCGCCTGATGCACCCCATCGGCCCTGGAGGTTTGTTCATTTTTACACCATTGCTGAAAAAACAGTGAAACTATTTTTAAAATTCAATAAAAACACAATAGAAACTGTCACAGAAGTTCTAATGGTTTCCACTGCGAACATCATTAAAACTATTACAAGCCTTGAAATTTTAGCCATTAAAACTAGTACATTATTGTCACGATCACCAGCGATCCCATCCTTGCAGATCACTGGAGAGCTACACACCTGTCACTGAACTGGACTACAGATACCATCTTGCCCCTCACACACACACCAGTTCCTGATTCCCCCCGATTACACACACACAGCTGGTAGCTCTTCATTGACTGATTACCTGGACATCCAAATGCAGCGTCTTTATTATCAAGAGTAGTCAGGCAAGCAATGGTCACAAGCAGGAGCAAACGGTAGCATAAAGAGCAATCCAAAAACGTAGTCGGCTCAAAGGAGAAGAGATTGGCGGCTTACGGCATAAACAAAACACATAGTGCGCGTCAGGAAACATGGCAAGGAAGAACAAGACAAGGAAATTCATAATAATGCTACAGGTTAACAAGACTCAGCAGTAAGTGTGAGAGGTAAATCTAAAGTCCAGGTGATCAGTGGGGAAATCAGGAACTGGTGTGTGTGTAAGGTGCATGATGGTATTCGTAGTCCAGTTCAGTGACAGATGTGGAGTTCTCCAGCCATCTGCAAGGATTAGATTGCTGGTGATTGTGACAATTATTATGGTTTATACCCAGCAGGCACCTTGATGCAAAAACTACCTTGATGGTAAAACAACATCAAATTGACATCTAAAGTTGGCGTCACAAAAACACGTAAAAAGACGTTTTTTTTTATTTTAGTGGAATGTCGTTTTGACACCAAGGTAATTTACATGCATTCCAGGGATACAAACTCCAATGTAAATTTGTAATTAAAGCTGTCAGATGAATTAAACTTTTTATTATTTGTGGTGGTTAAAAGGACCGTTAAAACTGTATATGGATGTCAGATGTATGTCAAGGGTTTTGATGTCCAAATAATTAGCAGTATTGCTGTGTTCTTGATGTCGTTTTGATAGATTTATTGATTTTAACATGCCAAAAATGGAAAGGACCATTAGCTCCCATTAAACCTAATATAAATTCCATTATAACCATTAACCCTTAAAGACCTAGAGCTTATCATTGCAGTTATTACTGTAAATCATATGTTGAATATTTACTGCAAGTGTCATTTATTCATTTTCTTTTCGGCTTAGTCCCTTTATTAATCTGGGGTCGCCACAGCGGAATGAACCGCCAACTTATCCAGCACGTGTTTTACACAGCGGATGCCCTTCCAGCTGCAACCCACCACTGGGAAACATCCATAAACACTCATTCACACTCATACACTACGGTCAATTTTAGCTTACCCAGTTCACCCGTACCGCATGTCTTTAGACCCGTGGGGAAAACCCCAGCACCCGGAGGAAACCCACGCCAACACGGGGAGAACATGCAAACACACAGAAACGCCAACTGACCCAGCCGAGGCTTGAAACAGCAACCTTTTTGCTGTGAGGTGATAGCACTACCTACTGTGCCACCGCGTTCCCCGACTGCAAGTGTTGCCGTGAATATAGGCTGCTGATGTAGTATTAAAACATAAATAAGTAAATAATAGTTATTTTCATGGCAGCTGTCTCGGTTTTTAAGAGTTAAAATGATTACCAAACCATTTAAACTTCTGTTTCTGGTTTTGTTGTAGTTTAGCAGAGATTTTTGATCACAGCTTTGATCTTGACTCATTTTTCTGTCATGTTTTCCTAAAAGAAAGGCGAGCATCCTCTGGTAACCTTCTCGCTCCGCCGGTTCGCATCCCATCCGTCAGTGAGAGCGAATCCAGACCTCCAGAGAAACAAACCATCAAACAAAACAGCCTCGACTGCGGAGAAAGCAGCAGCGCGGAGAATATGGACTGCGGAAACACCGAAAACTCAGAGCCGACGGATGTTTAAGAGAGTTTAGCTTGTTGATTTTTTTAAAAGCACCAAAACAAACCCAAAAAAAGCCCCGCCTCTTTTTATACCTCTGCTATGTTTACTACTCGTGTAGCAAAATTTCTCTGGCCCAGCTCTGGCCCACACAGTTAGCTTTTGCTTGGCCCACATGCTGTAGTGTATTACGGTACCTGACTCGACCGAGTCTGGCTTCCAGACAAGAGCCAAACATAGACCATATCTGGGCCAAGTCTCAAAGCAAAGTTAACAGAGGCTGAACTGGGCCAGATATGTTGGTGTGTCACGACTGCAATGAAATTGATAAAGCCATGAAGCACTGCCCTTTAGGTGCGCTATGGGCGTGCTTTTTCTCGAAGAAACCTGATTGGTAGAATTTTTTTGCCTTTATTCAAAAATAATAAAAATGTATCAAGATAGGCCAAACCTACACGGCCCACATACCCATTATTAGCATCTGGGCCAAATGCTACATTTGATATCTGGCCCAAGTGGTGTGCCGCGTTAAAAAACGTTGCCACCTCTGACAAACCCGGGTCCTGTTTGGCCCACCTGCTTTATGACAGGGCCGGATGAATGCCTGCTGTGCCAGCTTTATGTCAAATCTGGGCCAGAATTCTTTACTACCTGGGTACATAGCAAAATTTCTCTGGCCCAGCTCTGGCCCACACAATCAGCTTTTGCTTGGCCCACATGCTGTAGTGAATTACAGTACATGACTCGACTGAGTCTGGCTTCCAGACAAGGGCCAAACATGGACCATATCTGGGCCAAGTCTCAACCAAGTTAATAACCCATAACTGTGGCTGAACTGGGCCAGATGTGTCTGGGCCAGGTGTATCACGACTGCAATGAAATGGATAAACTCATGAAGCATTGTGCTTTAGGGGTGCAATTGGCATGCTTTTTCTCAAAGTAACCTAATTGGTATTTTTTAACGCTTATTTTAAATGTGGGTCAGAGTAGGCCAGACTATCATGGCCCACATATAAATTTTTAACATCTGGGCCAAATACTACATTTGAAATCTGGCCCAAGTCTTGAGTGCTGCCTGTAAGACGGTGCCACCTCTGCCAAATCTGGGCCATGTTTGGCCCACATGCTGAATGCCTGCTGTGCCAGCTTTATGCCAAATCTGGGCCAGAACTCTTTGCTACCTGGGAAGCGACTGTATTATCATCAATAACGTTAGCTGTTCAGCACAAAAGTTCATAATATACAAAATTGTAAACAATTAAATCTTACCTACGAAATGTTCTGCCTTTGTGCTTTGTTTTCTTTGTTTGCTCGTTACTACATGTGTAGACAGCGCTAAAGTCCCGCATCTTCACGTAGCAACACTGTCTTGACTAGTGCGGTTGAATGACATTTGTGCTGGGAGCACTGTACAAATATGGCGGCGCTATTGACGCATGCTCAGGGTCCCTATGCGATATCTAGTGTATATATCTATGGCACACACATTTATATCTGACAAATCATCTTCCAAAAAGTACATCACTGAAGCACAGACTGATGGAGCGCAGGCGCACACTTTACTAAAGCTATGCATATTTTTAAAATGTAATCACATCTTGGCATTTCTATCAAGCATTTTTAACGCGGTATTCCAAAATGTGCATAACAATATGCTACAGATGGAAACTACCCACATAGCAAAATTCTCTGGCCCAGATCTGGCCCACACTATCAGCTTTTGCTTGGCCCACATGCTGCAGTGAATTACGGTGCATGATTGGACCAAGTCTGGCTTCCAGACAAGGTTTGAACATGGACTATATCTGGGCCATGTCTCAGCCAAGTAAAAAACCCATAACTGAGCCTGATCTGAGCCAGTTGGTGTGCCACAACGATAAACTGCTATTTTCTAAAAGCAACCCCTGCTAAAAAATGCAGCTTAAACCAGCCTAGGCTGGTTGGCTGGTTTTAGCTGGTCGACCAGGCTGGTTTTAGAGGGGTTTTGGCCACTTCCAGGCTGGTTTCCAGCTATTTCCAGCCTGGTCTTAGCTGGTCAGGCTGGAAAAAGACCAGCTAAATCCAGCAAAAACCAGCTTGACCAGCCTGGTTTAAGCTGGACATAGCTGGTTTTGACTGGGCTTCCAGCCTGCTAGGCTGGTCAAGCTGGTTTTAGCTGGTCATCTTCCAGCCTAACCATCTAAGACCAGGCTGGAAATGGCTGGAAACCAGCCCGGAAGTGGCCAAAACTCTCTAAAACCAGCCTGGTTGACCAGCTAAAACCAGCCAACCAGCCTAGGCTGGTTTAAGCTGGATTTTTCAGCAGGGACCTGATTGGTAGAATTGTTCTTTATTTTAAATAATTATTATTAAATGTACATTAAAAGTGGGTCAAGAAAGGCCAAACTTACGGGCTCACATATACATTTTTTACATCTGGTCCAAATAAACTTGATATTTAATTTGTGCTGCCGTAAAGACGGTGCCACCTCTGCCAAACCCAGGCCATGTTTGGCCCACATGCTGTACGCCAGTGCCAGACGAATGCCTGCTGTGCCAGCTTCATGCCAAATCTGGGCCAGAATTCTTAGTCACTGTGTTTAAATGAGTTTTAGGCCTATAGTGTACATAAATAAAGCTGACATAAACTCGATGAACTTGTCTCTGAATCATAGCTGGAATCGTGACTGACTTTTAAACGTGTGCTTGTTATTGTTGATTGCTGTGATAAACTTTTTGGTGAAACTGCTGTGGTTTGACTTCCTGTTTCCTGTGTCAGCATATAAGATGCGCTCGTTTAGACAACTGCTGTCTTAGTTACTGTCATGAAGGATAATAAATGAGTAGAAAAACAACATGGGAGTCTCGACTGTTTTTTCTTTTAAGTATCATCTATATATTCTTGCTCAAAAGGTACTTTGAAAATCACTTCAGGTGGAACAAATGCCAAATATAAGCCACCTGACGTCACAAAAATAAGATATTCATTGACGTGATAAAAAATGTGAGGTGAAATATATTTTAAACAGTGTTTGGATGTTCAAAAACATTTAACAAACATTTAAATAAATCTACTTTCATCCCGGTTTCGCGGCGAACGGCGCCATCTGCTGGCGTTGACCGGAAGTCAGCTGAAAACTTTACATGTAAAAACATTTAAAAGGGAAACTAAATATTAAAATGACATTTAACAGCGCGTGTGTATTATATATGTCGTAAATGCAGAAATAGCCTCGATGAGGAGGTCGTTATAGGGTTAAATGAAACGGTCTGCGGTGACGTCATGCCAGAGCGGTGACGCGTATGACCGGAGCGCGCTCCGTCGGGACTCCCGTATGAAGATGAAGAGCGTCCCGGTAAACATGAAATACTCCCGCGCTGGAAAATAACCCCAACGGAAGGAGTTAACGGGCCTTCCAAGAGGAAAGATCTGTGAAAAAGTAAGTTTGCTTTTCCTTCGTTTGTCATGTGGAGTGGAATTCATGCGAGATTCGGGCTGTTTATGTACGGAGACCGTGAAGTTCACGTCTATGAAAAGTTTTGAAAAGAGTTTTGTGATGTCATGTAAACAGATAGATAGATAGATAGATAGATAGATAGATAGATAGATAGATAGATAGATAGATAGATAGATAGATAGATGTCGTTACACAGACAGAGAGACGGACAGTGTAGGCTTGTTGTTTGTAGGTGAAAATTGTTTTGGGGTGATTTTGGGACAGTTTGTGCTCTTGCAACACTCTCCGGCTTAAAAAACAAAAACAAAACAAAAATCTATAATAACCACCACAGATGTCTTAATAGTTTCTATTAGACATTATCACATTTTGACCATCAAAACCAGCACATTATTTTGGTTTCTAGTGTGTGTTTGGATACATTCCATTAGGATTTATTTGATTTTTAATTAAGAAATTTTACCTATTAAAGGCAAATAAATGACCAGTAGAGAGTTATGGGATTGGTAGTTTTCATTAAAACTAATTTAGAGGTAAAGTTGGTTTTATATTCGCATATTCGTTCATTTAGCAGTCTCTATATTGTTTACCATGTTACTTTCAATATTCGATGACTTTTAAACAACATTAACACTATCTAATTGACTGTGAACAATGTTGTACTTTGATAGTCATTTGCTGCTTGTATGGTTTACCTATTTACAATTTGCAAAGAACACTTTACTGAAATTATATTATAAAGGAGAATATCCGAATATAAAACTTTACCTCTATAAAACTGATACCGATTCTATTTAAACCCTGTTTGTCAGGGTTGTGTTCACTTAAACACACACAAACACCAATAAAGAGATTTCAAATCACTGGAAAGCCATTTTGAAGGTTATCAAAGGGACAGTATACCCCAAAATTTCTTCTTAACTTTAATCAAGTTTTACTTTTGAACATAAAACAATATATAATGAAGAATGTTTGGAAATAAGAAGCTATTTTACATCAAAAGTAGAAACATAAGTGATACACTAGAAGTAATTTAGAATTATGTAGTTTTTTCTTCATTATATCACTTGGGTAAAGTTGTTGCACATTCGTTCAGTGACATGTTTCCTGTATTGTTTACCATGGTACTTTGAATATTCAGTCTGAAATCACCTGTAAAAATGACTTCAAAGTAACATTTAGCACTATTTAATTGACTAAAAAAGTACTCTGATAGTCACTGCATGCATATATACAAACTGCACTGACACCGTTTCAATTTACTAGAACTTTACTAGAAGTAAAAGTGGTAGAAAAATTAAGGTGAATTGAAATAAATAAAACATTCAATAGAGACAAGTGAGTAAATGATTCAATTCATGTTTATTTCTCTAGCGCTTATACGATGTAGATTGTGTCAAAGCAGCTTAACATAGAAGTTCTAGTAAAATGTGTCAGTCCAGTTTTCGCAGTTCAGTTCAGTGTGGTGACATATTGAAAGTCTTTGGCTGCTTTGTCGCTTTAATTCATCTTTCCATGTAAAAACACACATAAAGAGCCATCAAGGCCAGAGATACGCACACTCGCATCCAAAAAAAAAAAAAAAATCTGTCGATGTGAACTTTGAGATGTTTGTAGTGGGATTCATTCACTGACCCGAAGGCCCATGACCCGCTGAATATCAACACACAACCTGTTCACCGTATCTCCTTGACCTCCAGTGTTGTAGATCTGCTGTTCAACATAGGATGAGTGTCGTTTGCTAAACCACACAGAGGCCTATGTTTGATTTCTGCTAACAGCGTCCGACTGTTCAATCCGTCTGTCTGGTGTCAGGTTCGAGGGAGGTTCCTTCCTTCCTCGCTGTGGTCTGTGTAAATGTCAACACTTGTAGTTTTCCCAGGCTGTCCGTCGCACATTCCTGAAGGCCGTCTGAAAGCGCTCGAGATGGCGAAACGCAGGAGTTTAGGAAAGCAGTGACATTTGCTCTCCAATGAGTGTCAGAGTATTTTGGAGGTTAGCAATGTTGTAACGGAACTGATTTATTGGAGTAGCATTTAAATCTTTAAATTCAGGTGCAGCATGAGTTTTTCTTTATTTGTTATGATTTTAATAGTTCATCATCAGTATTTAATAGTCTATTTAATGTAAATATAGTCTGTTTTTTAAGGTTAAAAATGTCATCTTTATTATCATCAAAAAAGTATTTAACAGTAAATATTATTTATTTAAATTTTCTTTCGACAAATAGAGGTGTCTGCCTTTTTAAGGGGTAAAAAAATCACTCGTTATAATGATGTTTTTAAAAAAAATAAGATTTTAATCTTTCTAGATGCACCATCAGTTGCGACGCTTTTAGGTGATGATGATTTTAGTAGCTAATAGGGATGATGGCATTGTCTGAATATCACGTTTAACAACTATAGCGAGACGCGATCCAGCGGTACATCGTCGATAAACTGTCCGGCGTGCACTGCTGTGCGTTTTTAGCGGACGGAGGGCTGTTCAGAAATGCTAGGTAAAACACGGTGTGGATGTGGATACATTTTTGTTTTAAAATGCCATTTTAACACTAAGACGTATTAGTGTAAACGGGGCCTGAGTGTGTATTTTTCGGAAGCGGGTTTGCGATGGGGGCAGGGCGGAGGATTGGCAATGCTGGCTAAAGCCTGGTTTATACTTCTGCGTCAAGTGACTGGCGTGACCCACGGCGCATGCAACGCGCGCAGCTGTGCATTTATACTTCTGCATGCTGTCTCTGATGGTCTGCATTAACACTTCTGAAAGACTAGTTGGCAGTGAGGTGTAAATCTTCCTCTGTGTCGAGTTTCTTTGCTGCTTTTCCTGAACACTTCCTGGATGTACAAGTGGCTCAAACTCGCTCATTTTGAGGCAGGAACCGGCGGACGTGCAACAACTTTAACTATGAGGTAAACACAAAACAAAACTTTCCATCAGGAGCTCCTTCACGGGACTCCACACTTGTAAACAATCGCTCCATTGGGCTCGCGTCCAGCTCGCGGCCATTCACGCGGCTCTCTGTCCCGCCCAGACTCGTCAGCGCTACCAAGCCGACCAATCAGAGAGCTTGCGCTATGCGTCGTTGCGACGTGTAGTTACAAATTTTGAGAGGTGCACGTCAGTGACGTCGACGGCCACGGCGAAGAGCTATGTGTCAGCGCTGTAGCATACGCCGGCGTTTGACGCAGAAGTATAAATCAGCCTTTAGCGTCATGTTGCCAATTGGCCAATGATAGCATAGTCTATCGGCCCAATCAGCTATTAAGTATTTAATTGTCCGATTCTTGTTGTTGATGAATGAGGGCAGGGTTCAGATTTATACTTGCTCTGCCAAAGTTTTCGCTGACCCCACCAAAAAGCAAAAAAAAAAGTTAATAGCTATATCTTAGCCACATACATGTTTTCCGCTACATTCATTCTTCCGTGGCGGGGCGCCACACTAAAATTCGTCCCGCCACGGCTACATTACAGCTTCTTATTCAAAATGTTCAATCGTTTTTTAAATAGCGGGTTAAAATCGCACCGAAAACATATTAAAGGCTAAGTGAATTATAACAGCGCAAACTTTTCTGTGACCATAGTAGTGCTGTACGTTGTGTTTAACCCTTCGAGGTGAAGTGCTGACTGACTTGACAGGTGCGTGATGCGCGATTCTAGCAAACACGGCGTAGCTTTCAGTTGTGACGAACATGCTTTATTTATAGATAAAGGTGTGTAGCTCTACATATAATGACTTTATCTTGCTGGAGTTTATAGCCGTTTCACTTTACTTCAGGATGCATTAATGCCGCGGTCCGCTCCGCAAGTCTATTAGAGACATTCATAAATATTCATAGCAAATCTAATAAATGTTGGAGACATACTCGGTACATAACCGCACTAAATCACACTTCAGCCACGTTTATTTGAGGGCGCAAGAGAATTTGCACATGAGCAGCATATATTTGAGGGCGCGCAAGAAGTTTTGTACACGAGCAGAGGAAATCGGCGCTCAAGCAGAGACTGACATGCTCGTAGGCTATTACATGAATGCGATCTCGACGTAATACTGCGCCCATGACATTTGTCAATGAAATAACGCCACATGTAGTGGTAGATCTGTGTAAAATGGCCAACAGAGTCTGCCGCCACAGCTGGAAAAAACCCAAGAGGAAACACTGACATATTTAAAATAATGTGTCAAAAGCCGAACATAACTTTATACATGCGCTTTTTATTCAGCGTGACATTTCTTTAAATATTACGGACAATTGAGTGGCGCAGTGGGTAGGACTGTTGCCTCACAGCAAATGGGTCGCTAGTTTGAACCTGGGTCAGTTCAACACGACCTCACGGCAATTCGTACAATTTACTACGACTTGCTCATCCCCCAATGACAATTGGGTTTAGGGCTGGGCTTAAATGCCTCCTTTTTAAAATCGTACAGTTTCGTACAACTGAACTCGTACGAATTTGTACGAATTAGCCTCTAAATTGGCAAAACATAAAATACTTACGTTTTCTCGTGAGATCAGGCTGGGTCAGTTGGCGTTTCTGTGTGGAGTTTGCATGTTCTCCCTGTGTTGGTGTGGGTTTCCTCCGGGTGCTCCGGTTTCCTCTACAAGTCTAAACACATGCGCTGTAGGGAAATTGACGAACTAAACTGGCGGTAGTGTTTGAGTGTGTGTGTGTGTGTGTGTGTATGTGTGTGTGTTTGTGTATGTGTGTGTGTCTGTGTGTGTTTGTGTGTGTTTGTGTGTGAACGAGTGTGTATGGGTGTTTCCCAGTACTGGGTTGTAGCTGGAAGGTCATCCACTGTGTAAAACATATGTTGGATTAATTGGCGGTTCATTCCGCTGTGGTGATCCCTGATGAATAAAGGGACTAAGTCGAAGGAAGATGAATGAATGCATGATAAACAGTGTCACAACAATTATCCTATACTGATGCAAGTATCTGCTGTATCCCTTCTAGAACTAAACCCTCAGCTTCCTATGATGCATTGCAGTTATGCGTTTAATCTTTTGATAAGAGGTCAAAGGTCAACTGAGCATCTTACTATATGCCGCAGGAATAGTGTGTGTGGTGACCTTCGACCCCTGGTGCTGCTGTATGTAAATTCTGCAGTGTGTTAGTAGAGTTGAGCTGCTCTTATTGGAGGACTGAGGGTTTGTTTGAACACACTCATTGATCCTGACACTGAGCTCATAACACTCCACTGACCAATCACAGCACAGCGTGGTCATCTGACCGCTCTGATCCACCAATGAGAGTGTTGATATTGGGTTGTTTGTCGGAGGTTGTTGTTGTGGTGTGTTTTACGGACGATCTGTGCTGCTGTTTGTTTGTCCAGCACAGACACATGATGACTTTCATTTCTGAGAAGCAGATGATGACGACCACACACTTATTATTGACTTTTATTTACATTTTATTGTTATGAATTCAATTCAAACATATATATATTACTGTTATATTTAATCTATTATATTTAATATGTTATATTTAATATATTACTGTTTTATTTACATTTAATTTAATTCAGATTTTAGTTTTGTTTAATTTTATTCTTGTTCTAAATGTTATTATAATGGCAGCGCTAAATCTAAAGTAAAACTTGTATATTATTATTATATTG
>NC_133197.1:1060000-1162500 GCF_049306965.1 Danio rerio
GACCTCGCTTTAACATCTCATCCGAAAGACAGCGCTCAGTATAGAGTCCCTTTCACTATACTGGGGCGTTAGGACCAAGTGTGCCGCAAGCCTGCGTTTGAGTGAAGGTCTCGACCGTTAGATCGCCCCCTGGGGGCTGGCTGCAGTAAAAGTCATAAAGCCCGCCTCCTCCGTGTTAATGAAGGAGACTTGAGCCCAAATATAAAAAATTATTACACTTGCAATAAAATGTCCCGAAAGATGGTTCTGGTGGATTAAGGCACTGGTTATTGTGCTGAAATAGGTGCAGATCTTCATTTGTGTAAACAGTTTGTTTTTAGCAGTAATTTAATGCTGGGCGTGTCATCGTGATTGACAGCTGTGATTGACAGTTTCTCAAAGCAGCGCGTCTGAGCTTCGGCAGGAGACTGAAGTGTTATTATTCGATTTCTGTGTTATTTTACCATGATAAAATGAGTTCAGCAGTAAACTACAGTTTCTGACATACATGATCTGGTGGAACACTGTTTATTCGCTAAGGTCAGGGCTTTTTTCGGGCTTTATTTGCTGATACACGCCTAGCCACCCAGATAGCAAAATACACTCGAGCCATTTCCGGCTAGATTCTCGCCTGCCGGAGACTTACCCCTCAGAGCTCAGACTGACTACCTCTGCTGGACCCACTCCGGATGCCTGGACTCACTGCCCGCGACGCCGCGAGTAGGTTTTGCGCTGCGGTCCTGAGCTGGCGCGATTCAATATATAAAACCCTCATATTTGTTAACGTTATTACATCTATTTGTGTTGATATGACAGCAAACGCATGCTGAGAAGTTTGGGGGGCGTGGTTGATTTTACATAAAGCGTTTGATTGGAAGCTCGACTCTGCTCATTTTCGCGGCTCCTCCTCTGGCTCCATCAGACAATCCTTCTGCGCATGTCAAGGCTCCAATTTCAGCAGTCTTTTGCGACAGTTTGTGCCCGTCAAGCAGGCGTTTTGCCCTCAAGGCGTTCAATGGGAAAAGGGGTTGTCGCGTCGTCCATATTTTTTACAGTCATTGGTTAGGACCCACACAGACCGCAGGTTGAGCACCCCCTGCTGGTCCCACTAACACCACTTCCAACAGCAACCTAGCTTTCCCATGTGGTCTCCCATCCAGGTATTCACCTGGTGCAGCCCTGCTTAGCTTCAGTGGGCGACCATGTGAGAGTTGTAGAGAGTGAGCTGCCGGCAGTAAAACATGTGCAATCCAAAGTAAAACATGATCAAAAAGCTTGCTAATGAATAATGTCATGGATCACTTGATAGCTTAAGGTTTATTATGCAAGGTGTGACTGTAATAGCAGGGATATTTGACTTGAATGTGAACGTATCGGCTCTGTGTGTCTGCTGTTGTTGGTGTCAGGGATTTTTCCGGAGGACCATTCGTATGAAGCTGGAGTACGAGAGATGCGAGCGCAGCTGTAAGATCCAGAAGAAGAGTCGCAATAAATGCCAGTTCTGCCGCTTTCAGAAGTGCCTGATGCTCGGGATGTCTCACGACGGTGAGCGATGACACTAACACACACGGTTATTTCACTAAACTAAAACCAGCGGGCAAAAAAACACTCCCGTTAACCGAGATAGAATCAAAAATATGCTATAAACGCAAGTCAGTGCAGACACATGATGCAAGTGTTTGTGTTTGTGGAAAATTAGCGTTAGGTGAAAAACATCCTGTGAGTAAACTGGAGCAAGTGACAGGCTGCTTCACAATAGGTGTGCTCCTCATGCAAGACCACGCTAGACCTCATGTGGCTAGAGTGTTCGGCAGTTCCTGCATTGATGCTATGGACTGGCCTGCCTGTTCTCCAGATCCGAACCTAATTGAGCACATTTGGGATATCATGTCTTGGTCCATTCACCAATGGCAGGTTGCACCACAGACTGTCCAGGAGGTGGCGGATGCTTTAGTCCAGGTCTGGGACCATCCGCCACCTCAGCAGGAGCATGGCCAGGCGTTTTTTGGGAGGTCATACAGGCATGTGGAGAACACACACACTACTGAGCCTCATTTAGACGTGTTTTAAGGACATTACATGACACTTTGATCAGCCTGTAGTGTGTTTTTACACTTATATTAGGTGTGAATCCAAATCCAGAGCTCCATGGGTTAATAAATTTGATTTCTATTAATGATTTTTGTGTGATTTTGTTGTCAGCACATTGAACTATGTAAAGAGCAAAGTATTTAATAAGAATATTTCATTCAATCAGATCTAGGATGTGTTATTTTGGTGTTCCCTTTATTTATTTGAGCAGTGTATGAAACTAAAGACAATGTTCTTAAACTAAAGTGACCAAAAACCATTAACAAAACGAGCTAAAACTAAATTGAAATTTACCGCCAATAAAAATAAATTGTAAAATATTCAACACTGCGAAAAAGGATCGCTACTGTGGCTGATAATGCTAAATGTGTAAATCTAACATGATAATCTTGTACAAAACATCACGTTGTTTCATTACCAGATGTATAATATTTGAAGAAACATTCAATGGCGTATTTTTGGTGGCTGGTTAAACAATGTAATTGCTGCCTTCAACTTTTCTCTTTTTATTATTAATAATTTGTTTTTTTTTTATCTCTTTTTCAAATTTGCAGCCAATTTTAAAAAATAGTTTTGAATAAAATGAAATTTTAAATGAATTTAAAAAATAATTTAGAAATAAATTTAAAAATGAAAACTGTTATTTTATATATGCCGATGTGTTTTCAGCGATCCGCTATGGCCGTATGCCAGAGGCGGAGAAGCGTAAGCTAGTCGCAGGTCTGCTAGCTGGAGAAAGGGGCTCTCAGAACTCCAACGAGTCCGATCTGAAGACTCTGGCCAAACGGGTCAACAACGCCTACCTGAAGAACCTGAACATGACCAAGAAGAAGGCCAGAAACATCCTGACCGGCAAGACCAGCGCCAGCACGGTAACTCACTGCAGAACTGGACAAATTAAACCACTAACAGAAACATCATGTATAATGTAGATAAACACACTGCTGAAGTAGTTCCGGCAGGTTTCGAGCGCATCGCAGCTCCATATCACTCCACTGAATGATTATTTCACAGCTACAATGAACACAAATCACATCAGAACACAACAGAAGGAGGAGGAGACACTAGTGCTACACATAGGAGAAGCTTGAGGAGGACACACACCTGACTAATCAATTAATAGAAAATAACACATAACATAATCACCGCATCACCACCTCAGGTGTGCATTATTTTGTAATAATCAAATGACTCATGGTCAACTATTACTTGCATGATAAATACACACACACACCACACACACAAGCACATATACAGTAAAGTCAGAATAATTGATATTTTTCTTCAGCATATATTTCACTAATGATGTCGAACAGATTCAGGAATTTCTCACAGTATTTCCTCTAATCAGAGTTTCTGCAAGGTTTAATTTTTTTTTTTATGTTTTAAATCTCAAAATCTAAATTTAGTCTTTAAAAAGTCTTTAAATTGACTATAATATTGTATTGTAGGTCTTAAATCTTGTTTAACCTGGTCTTAATTGTCCTTTGTTCATGTATTGCTACACAATCTGGCCCAAACCCAACCCGCGCTCATTGTGGAAACGTAGCCCCGCGGACGTTTCTGCGGACCGCGATTTACGTCCCGGGAGGTACGTATTCGAGCGTTTTTTCTTTTCGCGGATCCGCGAGAGGCCGATGTGCTCGCGCCCGAGCCGTTCTCACGCGAAAAGCCGCCGGATCGGCCGACTCGGCCGCCCTCCTCTTCCTCCTCCTCCTTCCCTAAACCCGAGCGACGGTTCGCAAAAGCCGTCCAGAAAAAAAAAGCCCTCGTCTTCGATTTCGACCGCGTTTTTGGATCCCGTCGCGTTCTCGCCCTTATTTTTCGGATTCCGTTTTTCGTCTAACCTGATTTCCGGAACCTGCTGTTCCCCGGACTCGATCCTGGTCATCGTCCCCGCGGCCGGCTCCTCCTCCCCAGGGGCGTCCGCTCTGCCGACGCAACGCTGTGAGCTAAGCGGACAAACTGGTTGCATCGGGAAAGCCCTCCATTCGGAGGCGAGCCGTCAGCTGGCGAGCGCAAAGAGGAGGGGCGGAGCGGCGCCACACCGTCCCGCAGCGTTCGCTCAAAAAAAACTAAACGCGGCCTTGCGTACCTCCGGCCACGTAAATTGCGGTCTCCAGAAACGTCCGCGGGGCTACGTTTCCAGAATGAGCTTGGGTTGCCCAAACCCATACAATCAATCTCAATAAAACTTCAAACTTTTTATTTAAAAAGGTCATTTTTATTTAAAAAAGTCATTTTTTACTTTATTTATTATAATGGTTTAATTATTTTCCTTACAATAACATTTGTTTAAAGGTTCTCAATGTGTTTACTGCTGAAGACACTGACCTGGACAGATTGCTGTGCATATATTTAGTTTATTATAGGTTTTAAAACATTAGTTCATTTTAACAGAAATGATAAAGTTTAAGGTGTAAAACCTGCAGAAACCCTGTCTAATATCTGTTCTTCTGGAGAAAGTCTGATTTGTTTTATTTGGGCTAGAATAAAAGCAGTTTTTAACTGTTTTAAAGTCATGTTAAGCTTAATATTATTCGCCCCTTCAGCAATATTAGTGTTGGATTGTCTCCAGAACAAACCACTGTTATACAATGACTTGCCTAATTACCCTAACTTTACCCTAATTACCCTAGTGAAGCCTTTACATGTCACTGTAAGCTGAACACTAGTGTCTTGAAGAATATCTAGGCTAATATTATGAGCTGTCATCATGATGAAGAGAAAATAAATCAGTGATTAGAGATGAGTTATTAACAATATTATGTGCAGAAATGTGTGCTTATTTCAGTTTAACCCTTTATTAAGTCTTCTGTGTTTTTCTCAGCCGTTTGTGATCCACGACATGGACTCTCTGGTGCAGGCGGAGAACGGGCTGGTCTGGAACCAGGTGATCCACGGAGCGCCGCCCAATAAGGAGATCGGAGTTCACGTGTTTTACCGCTGTCAGTGCACGACCGTGGAGACCGTACGAGAGCTGACCGAGTTCTCCAAGAGCATCCCGGGCTTCATCGACCTCTTCCTCAACGACCAGGTGACTGTCCCTCCTCCTCACAACCGGCGGAGCTATCAGACATTTAGGGTGGGGCTGTCAGTCCTTTAGGACAGAGCTATCAGTTATTTAGGGTGGAGATATCAGTCTTGGGGTGGGTCTCTCAGTCATTTAGGGCTGAGCTATCAATCCTTTAAGGCGGGGCTATCAGTCATTTAGGGCGGAGCTATCAGTTCTTTAGGGTGGAGCTATCAGTCATTTAAGGTGGAGATATCAGTCTTGGGGTGGGGCTCAGTCATTTTGGATGGAGATATCAGTCTTTTGGGGTGGGGCTGTCAGTCATTTAGGGCGGAGCTATCAGTTCTTTAGGGCAGGGCTATCAGTCATTTAGGGCTGAGCTATCAATCCTTTAAGGCGGGGCTATCAGTCATTTAGGGCGGAGCTGTCAGTCTTTTATGGTGGAGCTATCAGTCATTTAAGGTGGAGATATCAGTCTTGGGGTGGGGCTCAGTCATTTAGGGCGGAGATATCAGTCTTTTGGGCTGGGGCTGTTTGTCATTTAGGGCGGGGCTGTCAGTCATTTATGGTAGCGCTGTCAGTCCTTTAGGGCAGGAAAATCAGTCGTTTAGGGCAGAGCTATCAGTCCTTTTGGGCAGGGCTATCAGTTTTTTAGGGTGGGGCTGTCAGTCCTTTTGGGCGGGGCTGTCAGTCCTTTAGGGTGGGGCTATCAGTCCTTTAGGGTGGGGCTATCAATCTTTTAGGGCGGGGCTATCAATCCTTTAGGGCGGGGCTATCAGTCCTATAGGGTGAGGCTATCAGTCCTTTAGTTAATTACACAACAGCACGTTTACGAACTATTTTGTTGTCTCGAGACGTAACCACTTCTGCTCCTGCAGGTGACGCTGCTGAAATATGGCGTCCACGAGGCCATCTTCGCCATGCTGCCGTCACTCATGAATAAAGACGGGCTGCTTGTTGCAAACGGACGGGGATTCGTGACGAGAGAGTTCCTCCGCAGTCTGCGCAAACCCTTCAGCGAGATCATGGAGCCCAAGTTTGAGTTCGCGGTCAAGTTTAACGCACTGGAGCTGGACGACAGTGACCTCGCTCTGTTCGTCGCCGCAATCATCCTGTGTGGAGGTGAGAGCGATTGGCGATATATACTGTACATCAAGTGCTGTTTATTGCAATATTGATATAAATGATGATAAATCATACGTATTCACAGTAAAAACTAAAGGATCTTTAGAGGAGAGGGTTACTTTTTTGTATTATTTAATTGTGTTTTGTACAAAAAAAAGCAGTTAAAGTACATATGAAGTCAAAACTAACCATGTTGATTTTGTTAGCATACATCGCTGGTTTTGTAGTGATCAATTAAATTGTGCACGTCATTAAGAAAACAAAATGGTTTGCCCTTGTTCCTGTTTGTTTTGAGCTACATTCTCAGAATCGGACGGTCTGAGGTATTGGGCATGGCTAATGTACTTAACCACGCCCCTCCAGCTGTCAGGTTGTGTCCAGTTGTAATAACGCTCATCTTTTCCCCAACAACCAATCAGCATGCAGTAGAAAAAACAAGCCACGCCTATATTTTTCTCATTTAATATTCTGTTTCTCTAGGAACTGCGTCACAATACGAAAAAATCTAATAAACAGTCGCAACTTCCAGTTCATTTGCACTTAAATATAACATTTAATTTATTCATAGAGCATCTGTATTTTTAACTATTTTCTCGCCAGCGTCAATTACAAATTACGATTCGCCATTGACGTATTTTTACGCCGTGTTTTATGTATTAGGTATTTTAGGACTTATGGCTCTGAAATATAATGGCTGAGACACACCAAGCCTACGTTCGGCCATAATTTTGCTACATTTCTCAAATATTTGCAAACAATATAGATTATTAGATTTTTAGAAATATTTGCAGGTGTGAATTCCTCCCTGGCGAAGAACAATTACTTTGATAATGGTATTGAGCACTGCTTTGTTTACGCTTTGCATGTGTATCGGAAGTTTTTTTTTTTTTTTGTTGAATGAGAAAACAGATAATGCCCCCTACTGGTGTAGAAAGACAAATCCTCTAACGGAAGGTCAGAACGAACTCTCGAATCAGTTGGCTTTTGTACGTTGGCTCTCATGTTTAGATTGCTCCCCCTAGTGATCCGTAAAAGAACTGCGACACAATTTCTCACCTATGCCGTCCCCTAGTGATCCGTAAAAGTAGAGACAAAATTTATCACCCATATCTATTGCCCCCCCCCCTCCCCTCTTGTCATTCATAAAAGTACTGGGACAATTTATCGTGTGCCAAAATTGCGCCCCCTAGTGATCCAAAAAATTACCACGACAAAATTAACACCCATGCCTAGATTGCACCCCCTAGTGATATGTACTATTGCTGGGACAAATTTTATCACCCATGTCTACATTGCACCCCCTAGTGATTTTTAAAAGTACTGCAAACAAAATGTATCACCCATGCCTAGATTGTGCCCCCTATTAATCCATAAAATTGCTGGGACAAAATTTATCACCCATGTCTTCATTGCGCCCTCTAGAGATTTGTCAACCTACTGCGAAGAAATTGATCACCCATGCGTAGATTGCACCCCCTAGTGATCCGTAGAATTGCTGGGACAAAATTTATCACCCATGTCAACATTGTGGCCCCTAGTGATTATTTAAAGTACTGCGAACAAAATGTATCACCTATGCCTAGATTGTGCCCCCTAGTGATCCACAAGAGTACTGCAACAAAATTCATCACCCATGCCTAAATTGCGCCCTCTAGTAATCTATAAAAGTACTTAGACAAAATGCAACACCCATGCTTGGATTGCACCCTCTAGTGATCCATAAAACTAAAGTTTATCACCTATGCCTAGATTGCGCCCCCTAGTAATCTGTAAAAGAACCGCGTCAACATGTATCACTCATGTCTACTTTGCACCCCCTAGTAATTCGTAAAAGTTGTGCAACAAAATGCTAATTTAGCGTATTTGCGTATAGATCGTCCAGGCCTCATGAACGTCCATCAGGTGGAAAAGATCCAGGACAGCATCCTCCAGGCCCTGAATCAGCACCTGCAGCTCAATCATCCCGACGGACGCTTCATCTTCCCCAGACTGCTGCAGAAGCTGGCGGACCTGCGGCAGCTGGTGACGGAGAACGCTCAGCTGGTGCAAAAGATCAAGAAGACGGAGTCCGAGACCTCGCTGCACCCGCTGCTGCAGGAGATCTACAGGGACATGTACTGACTGCCTGTCCAATCAACCGTGGAGATACCATCCGGAGAAACCCTTATTTCTACGTGAAGTGAGGATTTTGAACTGAACTCTTAAAAAGAGACAGAGTGTTCTGCAATGGAGCGTTGTGCAGGTCGTAAGTAAAACTGTTTCACACTAAACGCAAAGTTAACAGGGTGTGATTGTTATCGATTACTCGCAGGGTGTTATTCAACTCGTGCAAATTTTTTATTGAGGCGAATAACAGATGCATTACGCATTTTGTATGATTTGTGTTGTGTGATGCAAATTCGCTTCTATATAATTATAGTACTTAAATTTATTTAAAACTACATGCGACGCTGA
This sequence comes from Danio rerio, assembly GCF_049306965.1. NCBI lineage: Eukaryota > Metazoa > Chordata > Actinopteri > Cypriniformes > Danionidae > Danio > Danio rerio. The sequence goes on from NC_133197.1 coordinate 1,068,663, forward strand.
AACACAATTTAAAGCTATCTTTTCCATGTTGAAAGGAGTCTATGTTAAAAGGAATCTACCAACAATGTTCTAAACATTTAGTGTGCGAAATGTTTTAGTTTTGGAAATATTTTCAATTTTTGAGGCGCCATGGCCAAACAACAACATGAACTACGATGACGATGATCACCTCAGGGGCTAATTATGTGCTTTATTCAGTGTTAAATGCTACTAATGTGAGTTTGAACACCATTTTACGTGACATTTATTGTTATACTGAATGCGGAAGCAGATAGTTCACCTCAGATTTAGAAAATAAAACAAGTAGCAAACATGTAGTTTAAAAAAACGTTAGAACGTTTTCTACACGAACCCAGGATTTCGAACTAAACTCTAAAAAGAGACAATTTTTGTAATAGAGCGATGTGTTTAAAAGTTTAAAATTGCACGATTAAAATAGATTACTCGAGGGATGTTTTTCACCTTGTGCAAATTTTTGGTTCGAGTTAAATTTTTTTTATTGCCGTTGAAGTGAATAACAGATGCATTGCACATTTTGTATGATTTGCGTAGTGTGATGGAAATTCGCTTCTATATAATTATACTTCTTAAGTTTACGTTTGGTGTGAAGTCAGCATTACGCTGTTTCAGAACTACACAACGCTGCGACAATCAATTAAAAGCTATCTTTTCCATGTTGAAAGTAGTCTGTGTTAAAAGGAATCTACTAAAAACGTTCTAAGCATTCGATGTGCGAGACTTTTATTTTAGAAATATTTTCTATTTTCGAAGCATTGTTTCCAACCAACATGAACTACAATGACAAAGATCACCTCAGGTGCTGATGATGTGCTTTATTCAGTGTTAAATGCTACTAATGTGGGTTTGAATACCATTTTACGTGACATTTATTGTTATACTGAAACCAGATAGTTCACCTCAGATTTAGAAAATAAAATAAGTAGCAAACATATAGTTAAAAAACATTGGAACGTTTTCTACGCAAACCCAGGATTATGAACTAAACTCTAAAAAAAGACGGAGTTTTCTGCATTAGAGTTATAAGTTTGTGCAGGTCGTCAGTGAAACTGGTTCGCACTAAACGCAAAGTTAAAATTGCGCGATTATTACAGATTACTTGAGGGATGTTTTTCACCTTGTGCAATTTTTTTGCTCAAGTTTAATTTTTGTTCATTGCAGTTGAGGCAAATAACAGATGCATTGCACATTTTGTATGATTCGTATTGTGTCATGCAAATTCGCTTCTATATAATTGTAGTATTTAAGTTTAAATTTGGTGTGAGGTCAGCATTTCACTGTTTCCGAACTAAATGCGACGCTGCGACACAATTTAAAGCTATCTATTCTACGTTAAAAGGACTAAAAATGTTCTAAACATTCGATGTGCGAGATTTTTATTTAAAAAAAATTTTCTAGATTTGAGGCATCGTAGCCAAACAACAACATGAACTACGATGACAAAGATCACCTCAGGTGCGGATGATGTGCTTTAGTCAGTGTTAAATGCTACTAATGTGAGTTTGAATACCATTTTACGTGACATTTATTGTTATACTGAAAGCACTAGCAAATAGTTCACCTCAAAACACATAATTAAAAAAAAACATTGAAACGTTTTCTACGCATATCCAGGATTTTGAAATAAACTGATAAGAGACAGAGTTTTCTTCAGTAGAATGATAAGTTTGTGCAGGTCGTCAGTGAAACTGGTTCACACCAAATGCAAAGTTAAAATTGTGCGATTAATATAGATTACTCGAGGGATGTTTTCCACCTCGTGCAAACTTTTGGTTGGAGTTGAATTTTTTTTTGTATTGCAAATGAGGCAAAAAACAGATGCATTGTGCGTTTTACATGATTCGGGTCATGTGATGCAAATTCGCTTCTATATAATTGTAGTACTAAAGTTTACGTTTGGTGTGAAGTCCGCATTACACTGTTTTCAAACTACATGCGACGCTGCGACACATGATTAAAAGCTATCTTTTCCACGTTGAAAGGAGTCTATGTTTAAAGGACTCTACTAAAAATATTGTAAACATTCGATGCGCGAAAGTTTTATTTTAGAAATGTTTTCTATTTTTGAGGTGTCGTGGCCAAACAACAACATAAACTACGATGATGATGATCACCTCAGGTGCTGGTTATGTGCTTTATTCAGTGTTATATGCTACTAATGTGAGTTTGAACCATTTTAAGTGACATTTTTCGTTATACTGAATGCGAAAGCAGATAGTTCACCTCTAAAATAAAAGAAGAAAAGATTTAGCACTTGTTAGAAAGTTTTCTACGCGAACCCAGGATTTCGAACTGAACTCTAAAAAGCGAACCAGTTTTCTACAATAAAGCAAAACAGAGTTTTTGCAGATCAAAGAGACGTCGGTGAAATTTTTCTTTAGCTTTAAATAGCACCACAGCATTCCTTTTATTAGCATGTATAAAAATTTTTAGTAAATCCTGTGACAAAATCGTCATTATCAATAAGAAAAAATGCCTACGCATGATAACGCGACAAACGCTATCTCGCCAACTGAAGTACCAAAGGTTGCTGCTAGTAGTAAAATCGTTATTATTTACTCTCTTTGTTTTGAGTCGGTCCACAAGCTAGTCGTTGAGCTTTACTAGCCTGTCTTTTTGTTGTGCTGCCAAAAACACTACGCAATTGAAATGTATGTTTCATGGGAACAATCCTCAGTGCTGAAAACATCGTCGTAGCTTCTTTTAAAGTAACTATTATTAAGCAAGATGTGTTTTCCTAAGGACTAGTATCTACATGTCGACAGTTTAAACTAACTTTAACTAACCTTCTGATTCGTTTTGTTAAATTGTGCTAATGTCTGCTAGCGCCCCTTGTGGTGACTCTGAGAATGCAGCATTATTTTTAGATGCCTTTCATTACAAAATTACGCTTGAAACTGAGTTTTCGCTCTGCCAAAAAATATCTGTTGACTTTTTTATGAATCAAAACAATCATTTGCACTTTAAACATCTGAATTTCTGATAAAAAATTTCCGTAAACCAAATTATTTGCTAGTCATAATCGCTTTAAGCTGGTTTTTCACACCTGAACAACATTAAAACAACTCGCAAACCTCAAACGTTTCCTATTATAATTATTTTTATTTCTGTGAAATGATGCTGTGATCGCATGTATATCCGAGTTCAGATCGCTGATTGATTATCTGACTCCAGAGTTTTATTAATATTATTTAATAACAGTTTTGTTAGGTAGTTTTCTGAATCAGAGGCTGCGGTCGAGCATATCCTCATGTAAAGCCATGTTCACGTATGCCACCTTTAACCTTTCCACATTAGGCCTCAGTGTGAGGTCATTTCCTGTGAGTGCTGCTAACTGCTTCCTGTCCACATGACATGCCGAATCTGTGTGTTGTGTCCATGTCTTCCTGTTTCCTGGAAATGTGAACGATTCTTCCATCTGAGCGACCGAACGCTTTTGTAAAACATCTGAAGAGCAGCTGAATAAAACTACAGGGTCAAACGTCACATGCTGATTGGTTTTTGGCTGTGTTTTTGTAAATGAACATCTCACACAGGGCTTATTTATCAGGTAAGTGCTGGTTTTAGAGCGGGTGTGGGAAATAAGACCTATCCAATTCGAGCAGTATTACTTAAAACATTTTCATCCAATGAGAAACAAGAGAACAAAATCGAGACAGATGCTCATGTTCTGGAGAGAATAATAATAATAGAAGAAGAAGAATACTGAAGCACTGTGATGACGGACTCACGGATATAAGCACGCTCACTGATGAAGCTCATGCGCAAAGTTTACTCACTATTAACAGGGGTTACAGCTGAGTTTAAGCACATTTTTAATCAGATATTTAAAAGATTATGCTACTCAGTTTTGGGGGATAACCTGGCTGTTTTAGAGCCTTGCTGGGAAAATCTGTGTTTTCTGAGAGTTTTGTGGAGTAAACTGGGTGTTTTGATAGTCTTGGTGAAAAATCTCAATGTTTTGACAGTCTTTGTGAATAATCTGGGTGTTTTAAGTGTATTGGGGAATAATCTGGGTGTTTTGAGAGTCTTAGTGGAAAATTTCAATGTTTTCAGAGTCTTGTGGAGTAATCTCAGTGTTTTGAGAGTCTTGCTGGGAAAAATCTGGGTTTTTTTGAGAATCTTTGGGAATAATCGGGGTATTTCGAGAGCCTTGGTGGAAAATCTCAATGTTTTGACAGTCTTTGGGAATAATCTGGGTGTTTTCAGTATTTTAGGGGGATAATCTGGGTGTTTTAAGAGTCTTTGTGAATAATCTGGGTGTTTTAAGTGTATTGGGGAATAATCTGGGTGTTTTGAGAGTCTTAGTGGAAAATTTCAATGTTTTCAGAGTCTTGTGGAGTTATCTGGGTGTTTTAAGTGTATTAGGGAATAATCTGGGTGTTTTAGGTGTCTTGTGGAGTAATCTGGGTGTTTTGAGAGTCTTGTTGGGAAAGTCTAGATGTTTTTAGAGTCTTTGGTAATAATCTGGGTGTTGTGTGTGTTTTGGGGAATAATCTGGGTCCTTTTTAGAGTCTTGCTAAGAAAATCTGGGTGTTTTTAGAGCCTTGGGGGAAACTCAAGGTTTTGAGGGACTTGGGGAATAATCTGGGTGTTTTGAGAGCCTTGGTGGAAAATCTCACTGTTTTGAGAGTCTTGGAGAGTAATCTCAAGGTTTTGAGATTCTTTGGGAAAAATCTGGGGTTTTTGAGAGTCTTGAGGAGTAATCCATGTGTTTTGAGAGTCTTGGGGAATCATCTCAATGTTTTGAGAGTCTTGGGAAATAATCTGGGTGTTTTAAGTTTCTTGGGGAATAATCTGGGTGTTTTGAGAGTCTTGGTGGAAAATCTCAAGATTTTGACAGTCTTGGGGTATAATCTGGGTGTTTTAAGTGTATTAGTGGAATAATCTGGGTGTTTTAGGTGTCTTGGGGAATAATATGGGTGTTTTAGGTGTCTTGGGGAATAATCTGGGTGTTTTGAAAGTCTTGGTGGAAAATCTCATGGTTTTGACAGTCTTTGGGAATTATCTGGGTGTTTTAAGTGAAGTTTCACAAACTAATTTCAAGAGGAGCACGTGATATGATTGACTGCAGCTGGCCTCCCATCTACATTCATTAGTTAGCCAATCAGATTAATCCAAATTTACTATAACTAGCCTAGCTAGAACTACTCCCTTACCTTGATTTTCCAAAAAAAAAACCATCCACTCCTTCTCCTCTTTTCCTCCTTTACCACGAGGAGCTCTCGAGAACCCCCTGATCTCGTACCCCCCTCACATGCTCTATGGACCAGGCTGCAGTCCTGGGCTCAACTATCTCTGAGCTCATGGTTCTCTCCCGGGACAGCTTGCCAAACCTGCTAAAAGTTGTCAAGCAATATCTAAGTGTGAACTCGTGAAGTGTCTTGGGGAATAATCTGGGTGTTTTGAGAGTCTTGCTATGACAATCTAGTTTTTTTGAGAGCCTTCGGGGGAAATCTCAAGGTTTTGAGCGTCTTAGAGAATAATCTCAATATTTTGAGAATCTTGGGGAGTAATCTGGGTGTTTTAAAAATCGGGGTTTTTCAAATAAAATCAGGCCTTTATTTGTCACATACACTTTCGTATAGTGAAATTAACCCCCCCCCACCCCCCCCCCCCCCCCCCCCCCCACCCGACCGTACACAAACATCACGATTTTTAGGGGAAGACAGGTCACAGAAGGTAGCCTTTCCCCAATGTTTTGGGAGTCTTGGGTGGTAATCTGGGTGTTTTATAGTCTTGTGGAGTAATCTGGGTGTTTTGAGAGTCTTGGGGAATGATCTGGGTGTTTTAGTAGCTGTTCTGAAGGCAATTGGAGAGTTTTTAGGGAACATCAAACTGTTTTTGTGGGACACGTGGTGTTTTAGAGGCTAATTTGGGAGTTCTGGGAGAGGTTTTGGGAGAGCACTTGTTTGGGGCATCATCTGGATGTCTTTGCAGGTGTGTTGGGTCTCCGGCGTGGTGCTCCTCAGCTTCAGAAGGTGTTTGACAGGTCAGTGTTTTGTGTGTTGTATCAGTGTCAAATGTTTCCGTGGTTACGTGCTCTTCCTCTGAGTCTATTCTTCTGGCAGGTTATTTCCTGTCCGTTACGTGTATTTCCTCCTCAGCTGAAGGTCATGACCCTTCGTTCTGTTTGGTTTTATTTCCTGTCTGTACGGTCATTATTTATCGCTTATTATGAACTGAGTATGAGAGGAAGAGTGATCACGGGTCAGAGGAGAACACAAGTGATTGTGTGTGTGTGTGTGATTGTGTGTGTGTGTGTGTGTGTGTTGTGTGTGTTGCAAGGAGTTACAATCTTCTAGACCAAAAAAGTCTTATGAATCTTTTTGAGGAATGAAATGTTATGCAAGATCAGATTGTGTGAGATTATTATGATTGATTTATGATTATTGATCTTTTTTATACCTAATTAGAGCTTAAAGTGAAGTATTTAACTGCTAATGTAGCTCGATTACAATCAGAGACATAACGTAAGAGCTTGAGTCTTGTATTCAGGACTTTATTTTAGCTGTAATAGTCAAGAATTAAAGACATGGCTCAGTCTGTCAGGGCTGGACAGAATACTCAGACAGATCCTGCTCAGACTGAAAGTTTAATTGGTAAAGAACAAAGGCAGCTGCCGTTCGCCGGCCGTCGATGGGGAACGCAGTCTGGATACCCTCTGGACCTGTGCCGAGTGGGCGCTGGAGCTGGCAAGCATGGAGGTAGAGGCTGGATTCAACACAGCGGGGTGACTGCGCAGATCACAGGTAAGGCATCAAACAGCGAACTTGACTTTGACAGGACTAAACTAGACAAGACTAATAGTGTAAGAGAAGAATAATGTAGCGTCGGCCAGCTAGTAAGTGCTGTGCAGGTAAACCTCACTCCTCTGACCTCTAAAGAAAGGTGCTTTAGCGACAGATGCTACAGGCCATGGTCTTTAGCCTCCTTAGTAGAGCAACAGACTCCCATGCGGAAGGTCATCAGTTCGATACCAGCTTGGAGCGGGTTGGGTGATGTAGGACCAACGGGGTTACATTGGTGCGGTGACCCGGATGGGAGTGAGGCTTAGGGCAGTGAGTGTAACGGAGGCCAGCTAGTAAGTGCTGTGCAGGTAAACCTCACTCCTCTGACCTCCTTAGTAGAGCAACCGACTCTCATGTGGAAGGTCATCGGTTCGATACCAGGTCGGAGTGGGTTGGGTGACGTAGGACCGGCAGAGTTACATTGGTGCCGTGACCTAGATGAGAGTGAGCAGGGCCGGAGCAAGCTGAACTGCTGCTCTAGGCAGAGGACGATCATGCCGCCCTCAACCCCAATGTGACCAGTTACGTAAATGAAGTGAGCGCTTTTTTTCCGGCGCTCTATGCGCGGATATAACTGAGGACGCGCGGGTGCTGAGGGAGGAAGGGAGGTGTCGCGGACTGGCGGACACTGCCTTCTCCATTATGCCGCCCTATGCATGGATATAACTGAGGACGCACGGGTGCTGAGGGAGGGAGGGAGGTGTCGCGGACACTGCGCTCTTTATCCTGCCGCCCTATGCGCGGATATAACTGAGGACGCGCGGGTGTCGTGGACCTCAATTCTGCTGCCCTATGCGCGGATATAACTGAGGACACGCGGTTGCTGATGGGGGTGACGCTGACCCCGCCCTCTCTATTCTATCGTGTATGCGCGAATATATCTGAGGACGCGGGTGGTGAGGGAGGTGTCGCAGACATAACTGAGGACGCAGGTGGTAAGGGAAGTGTCGCAGACGCCGCCCTCTCTATACTGCCGTCCTAGGCAGTATATCCTAGGCTAGGTCGCCTCTATGGATGCGCTGGCCCTGGGAGTGAGGTTTAGGGGGGTGAGTGTAACGGAGGCCATGTAGTAAGTGCTGTGCAGGTAAACCTCGCTCCTCTGACCTCTAAAGGTGCTCTAGCGACAGATGCTAGAGGCCATGGTCTTTAGCCTCCTTGGTAGAGCAACCGACTCCCCTGCGGAAGGTTGTCGGTTCGATACCAGGTCGGAGCAGGTTGGGTGGTGTAGGACCGGCAGGGTTACATTGGTCCCGTGACCTAGATGGGAGTGAGGTTTAGGGGGGTGAGTGTAACGGAGGCCATGTAGTAAGTGCAGGTAAACCTTACTCCTCTGACCTCCTTGGTAGAGCAACCAACTCCCATGTGGAAGGTCATCGGTTCGATACTAGCTCGGATCGCGTTGGGTGATGTAGGACCAGCGGGGTTACATTGGTGCCGTGATGCGGATGGGAGTGAGGTTTAGGGCAGTGAGTGTAACGGAGGTCAGCTAGTAAGTGCTGTGCAGGTAAACCTCACTCCTCTGACCTCTAAAGGTGCTCTAGCGACAGATGCTAGAGGCCATGGTCTTTAGCCTCCTTGGTAGAGCAACCGACTCCCATGCGGAAGGTCGTCAGTTGATACCAGCTCGAAGCGGGTTAGGTGGTGTAGGACCGGCGGGGTTACATTGGTGCCATGACCCGTATGGGCGTAAGGTTTAGGGGGGTGTAACGGAGGCCATGTAGTAAGTGCTGTGCAGGTAAACCTCACTCCTCTGTTGCTTTAGCTGCTAGATGCTAGAGGGCATGGTCTTTAGACTCCTTGGTAGAGCAACCGACTCCCATGTGGTCGCCAGTTCGATACCAGTTGAGAGCGGGTTGGGTGGCGTAGAACCGGCGGGGTTACAATAATGCATACGAAGTCACAATAATCTGCCAATTAGCTTCGATAAAGGGCACGTATATGTAGAGGAGAGAATCAGATGATGGTAATGCGTGTGCACCCGCGCTGAATGTAAGAGGAAACCGTCGAGACAGAAAACAGATCATGACAGAGCGGCCCAGATCAAACCTGGCCCATGACACAAGCACACACTAATACCTGTTTTACAGTGACTAAATCCACTCCGTTATGTTCTGTTACTGTAAACTTCAGTATTTTGAGAAGCAATAAGAAATCATTTCGCATTCTAATACTGGTTAATCTTAATTGAGTAGAAACGATGTGGACAGTATGCATGCATGAGTGATCCTGACTTCATTCGCAGTTATCTTGTATTAAGTGTAAATGTTTTGCCTGGTTTAATAACACAATAAATGACGACAAGTCTTAAATTGGCAGCACAGTGGTGCAGTGGGTAGTAGGATCGCCTCACAGTAAGAAGGTCCCTGGTTTGAGTCTCGGCTAGGTCAGTTGGCGTTTCTGTGTGGAGTTTGCATGTTCTCCCGGTGTTGATGTGAGTTTACTCCAGGTGCTCTGGTTTCCCCCACAGTCCAAACACATGCGCTATAGGGGAACTGATGAGCTAAACTGGCCGTAGTGAATGTGTGTGTGGAGGTTTCCCAGTGATGGGTTGCAGCTGGAAGGGCATCCACTGTGTAAAACATATGCTGGATAAGTTGGTGGTTCATTCCACTGTGTTGACCCCTAATAAATAAGGGACTAAGCCGAAAAGAAAACGACTAAATGAAGTTCTGTGCTGAGGCCTGGGTAAATGTTCTTATTTCAGTGTAACTCTCTCACCGCACCGCACCGGCAGATCTTTGGACATGTTCCTCGTCTGTATCTTATTAAATCAGTCATTTATTGTTGCACAGTGTGTGTGATGTATGATCTTTGTTTGTTTTGAGGGTGTGAGGGTGTGTGTGTGAGTGAATGTGCTCCACAGATGTTGGATAAACAATGTGTCCCTGGGCCGGCATAACTCTCTCTCTCTCTCCATTGTGTGTGTGTGTGTGTGTGTGTTATTTGTGCGTCTGCTCGCCCCACGCTGAGCTCCAGCTCACAACAAAAGCGTTTTGAGGGTTTCGAGCAGGACTTCGGTCACATGAGATGCTGAAATCTTCCTAATACAGATTAGACGGATCAGCACTCAAATCATGAGGCCTCTGGAGGAGCGCAGAAGCAGCGGTGAGAAAGCTGACTACTTCACTCAACACAACACAACACCAACACTGAAATACAATGATGAGAAATTCACAATAAACGAAGACTAAAACTAACAACAGTCACTGAAACACTAAAATAAAATAATAAATAGCAAATAATTTCATTATTAATAAGCAAGAGACTAAGCCAAAAGAAAATCAATGAATTATTAGTAAGCACTCAATCTGTGGTGTTTAATGTGACCTGGGGCTGTTTAGTGGAGCACCAGTAGATGGCGCCAAACACCTCAAGTCTAAAAATAAAATGAAATAAAAACTAATGTAAAAGTGCTCAACTATAAGAGGCTTGGCTGCTGCTGAATCAGTGTTTTCCACACATTATTCAACACACACATTCTCACGTTCATCAGCATGATGTATCTCTCCACTGGTTGTCATTTGATTCAGTAATGCTGGGTGTGTTGACATCTGCAAGTGCTCTCAGTACATCACTCCTGTTTCTGACCACTGTTTCCTCTGTAATCTGACTACTTTCCCGCCCTCGTGTGGTCAGATATGGAAACACACTCTGCATTTCGCTTGTTAAGAGTCCTGCAGTTCATGTTTTACACAACTGTGTTGTATTACAGAGCTGGACGACAGTGTCCATAGCCTAGTACAATATCACTCCAGCAGAAGTGCAAAGTACAAGTGGAGGGAAAGCACAAAGCATTTGATTTGTAATTTACTCGAGTAATTAAAATAATAGTGCTCACCGATGAGTGTTTATTTAGCAAGAAAGCTGAATTGAAACCCCAATAACTCTTTAATTAGCAATAGCTGTAATGAACACACTGATGATTTATGAGATGAGCACATTCAGATGCTGCACACCGTTCAGATCCGTTTGTACAATCTGTGAATCGTTTACTAGTTACTCCGAACGAATCTATTTAATTTGTCAATAATTTAACAGAGAGTAGACTCCCTCTAAGTGGATCATTTGAATCACTGAATCATTTACTGAAGGCTCACTCTGAATCAATCATTCGACTCATTTACTAAAGAGTAGACTCGCTCTGAATTGTGAATGGTTTACTGGAAACTGTGTTTGGATCATTTTAATCGGTGAGTCATTTACAGGAAATGTACTCTGAGTGGATTATATAATAATCAGTGAATCATTTACATACAACTAACTCTGAATGGATCGTTTGAATCATTGAGTTGCTAACTAAAGACTCAACTGGTCATTTAAATCAGTGAATCATTTGATGGAGAGTAGACTCATTCTGAATGAATCATTTGAATCAGTGAATTGTCTACTGGAGACTAACTTTGATTCGGATCATTTTAATAAGTTTTTCACTTAATAGTAGAGGAGACTCACTCTGAACTGATCATTTGAATCCGAGAATCATTTACTGGACACTCACTCTGAATATATTATTTAAATCAGTGAACCATTTGCTGAACACTCACTCTGATCGGATCATTTGAATCAGTGAATCATTTACAGGAAATATTTAAATCAGCGAATCATTTACTGGAGAGTATACTCATTCTGAACTGCTCATTTGAATCAGTGAATCGTTTACTGGACACTCACATTGTTTGGCTCATTTTGATCAGTGAGTCATTTATTGGAGACTCACTTTTAATGGATCATTTGAATCAGTGATTCATTCACTGTATACATTTAAATCAGTGAATCATTTACTGGGGGCTTATTCTAAATGGATCCTTTTAATCAGTGAATTGCTAACTGGAACAAACAACAATAATTTTAATCAGTGAATCATTTACTAGAGTATTTATTACTGAATGAATCATTTGAATCAGTAAATCGTTTATTGGAGACTCACTCTGATTGGATTTTATTAATCAGTGAATCATTTACTGGATAGAAGAGTCATTCTAAATAGATCAAATGAATCAGTGAATCTTTTACTAAAAATTTACTCTGAATGGATCATTTGAATCAGTGAATCATTTACTGGACACTCAATTTGAATTGATCATTTGAATCAGTGAATCATGCACTGGACACTCATTCTGAATAGATCATTTGAATCAGTGAATCATTTACTAGACACTCAATCTTAATTGATCATTTGAATCACTGAATCATGTACTGGACACTCATTCTGAATAGGTCATTTAAATCAGTGAATCTTTTACTAAAAAGTCGCTCTCAATGGATCATTTGAATCAGTCAATCGTTTTCTGGACCCTGATTGGATTATATTGATCATTGAATCATTTTCAGGAATCATTTACAGTGGAAAAAACTGGAGCTTACTCTAAATGAATCACTTGAATCAGTGAATCGCTAACTGAATAAAAAAAGATAATTTTAATCAGTGAACCACTTACAGGAGACACACTTTGAACAGGTATTTTTAATCAGTTTATTGGAGAGTGGACTCACTCTGAATAGATTGTTTGAACCAGTGAAGCAGTTATTAAAATTTGTTCTGAATGAATTATTTGAATCAGTGAATCGTTTACTAGACACTCACCCTGACTGAATTATTTTAATCAGTGAATCATTTACAGGAAACTCACTCTGAATCGATCATTCAAATCAGTTAATTACACTCACTCTGAACTGATCATTTGAATCAGTGAATCATTTAATGGACACTTACTCTGAATGGATCATTTTAATCAGTGAATCCTTTAATGGACACTTACTCTTAATGGATCATTTTAATCAGTGAATCGTTTACTGGAGACTCACTCTGAATGGGCAATTTTAATCAATGAATCATTTACTGGAGACTCACTCTGAATGGGCAATTTTAATCAATGAATCATTTACTGAAGACTCACTCTGAATGGGCAATTTTAATCAATGAATCATTTACTGAAGACTCACTCTGAATGGGCAATTTTAATCAATGAATCATTTACTGGAGACTCACTCTGAATGGATCATTTTAATCAGTGAGTTGCTAACTAGAGAATCACTCTGAACGAATCATTTTTGTACAATATTTTGTTTTGGATAGTAATGAAGTCTAAAGTTGCCTGTACTGAAGTGAAGTAAAAAGACTTCATTACCGTCCTCTGCTGATTGATTATCAGATGGTGTTTAACCCTTCGTGCAGGTCTGTCCTGGTTCCCTCCTGACACACTGAATCACGGTCATGTTGTGTAACTTGTTGTGTTCTGCTGCTCTGGGATCAGTTGTGCCGAGTGTGTGTCGAGTTGTTTTGCATCATGACAGATGATTCCAGATCAGTGTTGAAGAGGGTTAAGAAGATTATGAGTGTGTTCAGAGATCAAGACACACACACACAGAGAGACTGCGGTAAGAAGAGCTTCACGCTACATTACAGTTATTATATTGTGCTGTTACGAGTGTGTGTGTGTGTGTGTGTGTGTGTGTGTGTGTGTGTGTGTGTGTGTGTGTGTGTGTGTGTGTGATGATGTGTGTGTTATAAGCAGATGAATGAATCAGGCCTGTGTGATTATGCTGGAATACTGGGAGACAGTGACGACAGTGATGACGGTAGAAACACACCATAATATTTACATCGATTTTACGCTTTAAGTTTCATGTTTTTAGAAATAATGTGCTTGTCCACAGATCCAAACCTAGCCAAGCAGTTAGCGGCTTCCTGGGAGAGTTTATCCATCATGGACAGACTGGGATTGAAGAGGTACAAACACATTAAAACACACACACACACAGAGACAGACAGACACTATCAGGCTGCTAATGCTAATGCTAACAGGAAGTGTATTTTCAGCAGTGTGGAGATGACGGAGCAGGAGGTGGAGGTGAGTCTTTTTACGTTTGTTTTTTTTTTGGTCTGATGCTATTTTTAAACATGCTGTAGGTTTCAGTTTAGCAGTTAATTAATTTAGTTTAGTTTTTATATGTTTAGTTGGCTTCAGTAGTTGTAGTTCAGCGTCGACCAGACTACAGTTTGCGGTGTACATTCACTATTGTGCAAATCTCTGTGATAAAAATTAAATAATAATTTGAACAAACTTTGAATCCAAAACCACATAAATGCAATGAATAACTATATTTTTATTAATTCTGCAAACCATTATTAATTTTACTAATTATTATTTAATTTAAGTTTGTTTTTCTGTGACTGTTGTTCGTTTTGTTTAGTGTTTGGCTTATGATGAATATTTTATTACATTCATTAATTCATTTTCTTTTTGGTTTAGCCACTTTATTAATCTGGGTTCACCACAACGGAATGAACCACCAACTATTCCAGCATATGTTTTACACAGCAGATGCCCTTCCAGCTGTACACACCCACACACACTCATACACTAAGGACAATTTAGCTTACCTAATTCACCTGTACCTATAGTCTTTGGACTCATGGGGGAAACCGGAGCACCCGAAGGAAACCCACGCCAACATGGGGAGAACATGCAAACTCCACACAGAAACACTAACTGACCCAGCCGAGGCTCGAATCAGCGACCTTCATGCTGTGAGGCGATCGAGCTCCCCACTACGCTACTGTGATGCCCTATTATTTTATCTCAGTTAATGAAAGTGTTTTTAGGGGCAGCATGGTGTCTCAGTGGTCGCCTCATAGCAAGAAGGTTGCTGGTTCGAGTCCAAACACATGTGCCATAGGTGAATTCATTCATTCATTCATTTTCTTGTCGGCTTAGTCCCTTTATTAATCCGGGGTCGCCACAGCGGAATGAACCACCAACTTATCAAGCTAGTTTTTACGCAGCGGATGCCCTTCAAGCCGCAACCCATCTCTGGGAAACATCCACACAGACTCATTCACACACTCATACACTACGGAAAATTGTCTTTGGACTGTGGGGGAAACCGGAGCACCCGGCGGAAACCCACGCGAGTGCAGGGAGAAAATGCAAACTCCACACAGAAACGCCAACTGAGCCAAGGCTCGAACCAGCGACCTTCTTGCTGTGAGGTGACAGCACTACCTACTGCGCCACTGCTTCGCCTGCTATAGGTGAGTTGAATAAGCTAAATTGGCCATAGTGTATGAGTGTGAATGAGTGTGTATGGGTGTTTCCCAGTACTTGGGTTGCAGCTGGAAGGGCTACATATGCTGGAATAGTTGGCGACTCATTCCACTGTGGCTACCCCTGGTTAATAAAGGGACTAAGCCAGGGGTGTCCCTCTCGGTCCTGGAGGGCTGGCGTCCAGCAGATTTGCCCCAACACACCTGCATGGATGTTTCTAGAAAGCCTAGTACGAGCCTGATTAGCTAGCTCAGGTGTGTCTGATTGGGGCTAGAACTAAACTTTGCAGGACACCGGCCCTCCAGGACCGAGTTTGGACACTCCTGAACCAAGCCAAAGGTAAATGAATGAATGAAAATGTTTTTCTAACCAACAGTTTTAGTGTTTGTTTACTAAAGTAGCACTGTCCTGCACACGCAGAGCGCGTTTACCCAGTTCGTGATGGGATTTCACTGCGACCAGTACACGCTAACGCAGCGTCTGCAGGCGGAGCGACACGACCGCATCGTAGCGGAGGAGAACCTGCAGAGAGAACTGCGGCAAACCAGAGACATGCTGCAGGTACCACACACACACACACTGTCTGAGGTGTGCTGGAGGTTGAGGGAGCATTGAGGAGGCGTTGTGGGAGTGTCTGGGGATAAATTGGGCAAGCTGTGGAAGTGTTGTGGGAATGTGTTGGGGTTGTTGCCGGTGGATTGGGGATGTTGTGAAATTGTTTTTAGGGTGTATTGGGAGTTTGTGGAAATGATGTGGGAATGTTTTGCGGATTTGTGGGAGCATTTTGGGGTGTACTGGAGATGTTGTGGAAGTGTTTTAGCAGTGTATTTGGGATGTTGTAGGAGTGTGTTAGGGTGTATTAGGGATTTGTGGACGTGTTGGGGTGCATTTGGGGACTTGATGGAGTGTTATGGAGATGTTGTGGAAGTGTTTTTGGAGTGTTGGGGGATAGATTGGCCAAGTTGTGGGAGTGTTTTAAGGGTGTATTGGGGATTTGTGGAAGTGTTGGGGATGGATTGGCGATGCTAGTGTTTTGGTGTGCATTGGGGATGTTGTCGAAGTGTGGTGGTAGTGTTTTGGGGATTGGTGGGAGTGTTTTGGTTGTATTTTGAGGATGTTGAAGAAGTGTTGTGGTAGAGTTTGATGGTGTATTGTGGATGTTGTGGGAGTGTTGGGGTTGTTGTGAGTGTTTTGGGGTGGTTTGAGGATGTTGTGGGAGTGTTTGGTGGTGTTTTGTGGATGTCACAGAAGTGTTGTTGAGAGGAATGTATTGGGCGTTTGTAAGAGTGTCGTGGAAGTGTTTGGGATGTTTAGAGAGTGTTGTTGGAGTGTTGTGGGTGGATTTGTGATGTTGTCAAAGTGATGTGAAGATGTTGTGGGAGTGTTGAGGATAGGTTGGGGATGTTGTTGGAGCGTTGTGGTAGATTGGGGATGTTGTTGAAGTGTTGGGGGCTGATTGGGGGTGTTTTGGGAATGTTATGGGTTTGTTGAGGTGGATTGGGGATGTTGTTGGAGTGTTGGGGGCTGATTGGGGTGTTTTGGGGATGTTGTGGGTTTGTTGAGGTGGATTGGGGATGTTGTTGGAGTGTTGGGGGATGATTGGGGGGTGTTTCAGGGATGTTGTGGGTTTGTTGAAGTGGATTGGGGATGTTGTTGGAGTGTTGTGGGTGGATTGGGAGTTATTTTGGGGTGTATTGGGGATGTTGACGAAGTGATGTGGAGATGTTGTGGGAGTGTGGGGTGTATTAGGGATGTTGTGGGATTATTGTGGATGTTGTGGGAATGTTTTGACAGCGTACTAGAGATGTTCTGGGAGTGTCGGGGGTATATTGGGGGTGTTTTGGGGATGTTGTGGGTTTGTTGAGGTGGATTGGGGATGTTGTTGGAGTGTTGGGGGATGATTGGGGGGTGTCTCAGGGATGTTGTGGGTTTGTTGAAGTGGGTTGGGGATGTTTTTGGAGTGTTGGGGGCAGATTGGGGGTGTTTTGGGAATGTTGTGGGTTTGTTGAAGTGGGTTGGGGATGTTGTTGGAGTGTTGGGGGCTGATTGGGGGGTGTTTTCGGGATGTTGTGGGTTTGTTGAAGTGGATTGGGGATGTTGTTGGAGTGTTGGGGGCTGATTGGGGGGTGTTTCAGGGATGTTGTGGGTTTGTTGAAGTGGATTGGGGATGTTGTTGGAGTGTTGGGGGCTGATTGGGGGTGTTTTGGGGATGTTGTGGGTTTGTTGAAGTGGATTGGGGATGTTGTTGGAGTGTTGGGGGCTGATTTGGGGGCGTTTTGGGGATGTTGTGGGTTTGTTGAGGTGGATTGGGGATGTTTTTGGAGTGTTGGGGGCTGATTGGGGGGTGTTTCAGGGATGTTGTGGGTTTGTTGAGGTGGATTAGGAATACTTTTGGGGTGTATTGGGGATGTTGACGAAGTGATGTGGAGATGTTGTGGGAATGTGGGGTGTATTAGGGATATTGTGGGAATGTTTTGAAGGCATACTGGGGATGTTCTGGGGGTGTTGGGGGGGTATATTGTGGATGTTGCGGAAGTGTTGTAGACATATTCTGGGGGTTTATTGGGTATCTGTGATAGTGTTGGGGGGTATTGAGGATGTTGTGTGGGTGTTTTGGGGGATCATCGGAGCATTTGTAAAGGTTGTGGATCATTGTGAGAGGGTTAAGGGAGGGTTTACGGAAGTATTGGGGATTGTATTGTGGGGACATTATGAAAGCGTATTATGAATGAGGGTTGTGTAACATGTTAGAGCATAATGACTGGATTACATGAGAGTGTGATGAAGGTTTTTTAGGTACATTGTGACAAGGCTGTTAGGGCATTGTGGGAGGTTATGAGTGATCTTTAAAAGGGTATTGGCAGATTGAGATGTTATGTACATTCTGAGTGAGTTAT
Source organism: Danio rerio (assembly GCF_049306965.1). NCBI lineage: Eukaryota > Metazoa > Chordata > Actinopteri > Cypriniformes > Danionidae > Danio > Danio rerio. The sequence continues at coordinate 1,086,417 of NC_133197.1, forward strand.
GACAGGTGTATATAGAGGTAATTATGGGATTATTGTTAAAGGGTAATGAAAGCATTTTGGGAAGGTTATTGGAGTTTTTAGGAGTAGTGTTGGAGGGTATTTTATCATGTATTCTTCAGTGGGTTCTGTGGATACTGAAGTTGGTGGTTATTAAGATTGCAAAACAGGAGTTGTGGAAGTGTTATAAATGCAAGCAAGGTAGTAAAATAATCATGCACTAAAGTCAATATTATGTCGCCATCTATTGGCATAACAATGTAATTCCTACAACCTTCAAAAGTCATCATTTCAGTTTAAGGCATGATTTTAGTTTCTTCCCTGTTGGAAATGGGCTTCTGCAGTTATAAGCATGTTATGAAGTGTTTATGTCATGCTGCAGGTGTTGTATGAGCGCCTCCCAGAGGTGGACAGCAGAAACATGATTCAGCAGATGAACAGCAGCCTGCAGACGCTGGAGAGCAACGTGGACAATGTTGTCAAAACCGCGGAGATGCTCGGAGCTGCACACCAGGTACTTCACATCACAGACACAAACCAAAAAATCTCTTTGTGAATCTGTGTCGGTGTAATGTGTTGCGTGCATCAGGAGGCGCGAGTCAGTCACGCGGTGGAGCTGATGTCTGTACACCTGGAGCATCTGCAGAAACGCCATGATACAGAGAGCGAGGAGATGCTGGAGGTCAGGAAGCTGCTGCACAGGAGGAAGGGGCGATTATACAGCGACTGCACGGGTCAGTGCTGCCCCTAGTGGCCTGGAGGACTGCACATCCCAATATTTCAATAAAGCTGTAGTTCATAATCAGAGTTTTCCTCTACAGATGACCGAGACCTGTTCAGACATTCATCGCAACAGGTAACTGACCACGATTTTTACCTATCGAAAGCATTTCAGTACTTAAGACTTTAATTTGCATGTTTAAAGGGTGTTAGTTGGGTCAGCTTTTGTCACTGATTTCCATATAATGACAGAATGTTGCTATTTTGGGGATTTTTGTAGGACTGGGGCAATAAATCAATGCATTGTAAATTGAAGAATGATCCTGCATGGATTCTGAGAATTATCAAATGTTAAACGCTAGTCTAGAGCACCATCTGCTGTTAAACACTAGCCTAGAGCGCCGTCTGCCCGTAAACACTAGCCTAGATCCCCTTAAACACTAGCCTAGAGTGGCTTAAACACTAGCCTAGAGCATGGTCTGCTGTTAAACACTAGCCTAGATCGACTTGAACACCAGCCTAGAGCGTCATCTGCTGTTAAACACTAGCCTAAAGCACCGCCTGCTAAAAAATACTAGTCTAGATTGCCTTAAACACTAGCCTAGAGCGCCGTCTGCTGTTACACACCAGCCTAGAGCGCCGACTGCTGTTACACACTAGCCTAGAGCACCGACTACTGTTACAAACTAGCCTAGAGCACGGTCTGCTGTTAAACACTAGCCTAGAGCACCGGGTTCTCTTAAATACTGGCCTAGATTGCCTTGAATACTAGCCTAGAGCGCCATCTGCTGTTAACACTAGACTAGAGTGCTGTCTGCAGTTAAACACTAGCCTAGATCACCTTAAACACTAGCCTAGAGCACTGTCTGCTGTTAAACACTAGCCTAGATCACCTTAAACACTAGTGCACTGTCTGGTGTTAAACACTAGCCTGAAGCTCCATCTGCTGTTAAACACTTGCCTAGATCACCCTAAACACTAGCATAGAGCACTGTCTGGTGTTAAACACTAGTCTAGAGCACCGTCTGCTGTTAAACACTAGCCTAGATCCCCCTAAACAATAGCCTAGAGTGCTTTAAACACTAGCCTAGAGCACCGTCTGCTGTTAAACACTAGCCTAGAGTGCCTTAAACACTAGCCTAGAATGCCGTCTGCTTTTAAACACTAATCTAAATCGCCTTAAAAACTAGCCTAGAATGCCATCTGGTGTTAAACACTAGCCTAGACCGCCTTAAACACTAGCCTAGACCGCCTTAAACACTAGCCTAGAATGGCATCTGCTGTTAAACACAAGCCTAGAGTTCCATCTGGTGTTAAACACTAGCCAAGAGTGCCTTAAACCCTAGCCTAGAGCGCCGTCTGCTTTTAAACACTAATCTAAATCGCCTTAAAAACTAGCCTAGAGTGCCATCTGGTGTTAAACACTAGCCTAGACCTCCTTAAACACTAGCCTAGACCGCCTTAAACACTAGCCTAGAATGGCATCTGCTGTTAAACACAAGCCTAGAGTTCCATCTGGTGTTAAAAACTAGCCTAGACCGCCTTAAACACTAGCCTAGACCGCCTTAAACACTAGCCTAGAATGGCATTTGCTGTTAAACACAAGCCTAGAGTTCTGTCTGGTGTTAAACACTAGCCTAGAGCGCCGTCTGCTATTAAACATTAGTTTAAATCACCTGAAACACTAGCCTAGAGCACCGTCGGCTGTTAAACACTAGCCTAGATCGCCTTAAACACTAGCGTAGAGCGCCGTCTAGTGTTAAACACTAACCTAAATTGTCTTAAACACTAGCCTAAAGCACCATCTGCTGTTAAAAACTAGCCTAAATCGCATAACATTAGCCTAGAGCGTCATCTGGTGTTAAACACTAGAGTAGAGTGCCGTCTGGTGTTAAACACTAGCCAAGATCGTCTTAAACACTAGCTTAGAGCTCTGTACGGTGTTAAATACTAGCCTAGATTGCCTAAAAACTAGCCTAGAGCCCTGTCTGGTGTTAAACACTAGCCTAGATTGCCTTAAAAACTAGCCTAGAGCTCCGTCTGGTGTTTAATAGTAGCCTAGAGCACCGTCTGCTGAATGGCAATGCATGGATTTATCATCACAGCTCTACTTAGCATCAATAACAGCTTTTGTTTGTGTCATAGCCAACGCGCCGCAGGGTTAGCATCACCTTACTCCCGACTCAGTCTGAGGTGTGTATTTCTGGATGGTTTTCCAGCTTTCATTTCTGTCGATGAGGTGTTTGAATTTTTGAATGTGTCTCTGCAGATGAAGCAGTTGGAAACGTTATTTCTGGACAACTGCGAATCTAATGTGGAAGTGAAGAAAACCCCTGATGAGCAAACAGACAAGCGGTAAAACCTCGCATAAACAAATCTGTGAAGTAACACTGATTGGCTAAATAGTTTGACTTTTTCCTGTTTGCGCTGCTCAGACAGGAAGTAGTTCCCGATTCTCCCTTCATCAGTCTGAGTCAAGATGATGATGGTGACAGTAGTGTGTTTCAAAGGTAAATCAGACATTAATTATGGCTAAATGTTCCTGGCTGCATTTTCATAATGGTGTATAATATTGCGTTTATATTAGCTACGAAAAAGAATTACAATATAATTTGTGACACCATGAAATAAACTACTTTTTATTTTGTCTATACAATATATATTGTCATACGTTCATGCTCATCATACATGCATGTGACCAATTTTTGCATTCGCCAGTGTGACGCAGATCTCCCCATTGTGTCACCGCCGCCGCCTAAATTCTCAAATCGAGCCAGCAGGAAGTTCATTTGAGGGGGAGGAGCCTAACACTGAGCTGTACGTATGCATTCAAGCATTCAGTTGAGATGCACCGATTGCAATATTATTGGCCTATTGCGATTTTTTTTTTTTTTTTTTTTTTTTTTTTTTTTTTTTTTTACAACACGAAAAAAGCTAATAATTCTACACTGTCTATAACTTTGTCTTTCCCATTCATCAAAATTCCAAACATAACCATATACTTATAGTAATTAAATTAAATATATTATAACAATACTTAATATGTAGAGCATGTTTTATACATAGCCGTCTAATTTTCTGCTAAAGTATTTGCTGACTGATGTTTTTCTCTCTAAACACAATTATGAGTGAATTTGTTTTACTCGCGCAACAAAAATTTTTAAAATAGTGAAAGTAAATGTTTATTATGACTATTATGACAGTTTTTGTTTTCGTGAATCCACTAGAGGCTGCTGTATACGCCTTTCTGATCTCAAATTTGCCATTAGCTCCTGGTGTTCCCGCATAAATCCACCAGAGGCCGCTGTCGACTGACTGACTGACTGACTGACCGACTGACTGACCCACCCTCCTCCTTCCCTAAACCCAACCAATAGTGTTTTCAAAAGCACCGATTGACCCGCCCACCCCCTTCCCTAAACCCAACCAATAGTGTTTTCAAAAGCACCGATTGACCCGCCCACCCCCTTCCCTAAACCCAACCAATAGTGTTTTCAAAAGCACCGATTGACCCGCTCACCCCCTTCCCTAAACCCAACCAATAGTGTTTTCAAAAGCACCAATTGACCCGCCCACCCCCTTCCCTAAACCCAACCAATAGTGTTTTCAAAAGCACCGATTGACCCGCCCACCCCCTTCACTAATCCCAACCAATGGTGTTTTCAAAAGCACCAATTGACCCGCCCACCCCCTTCCCTAAACCCAACCAATAGTGTTTTCAAAAGCACCGATTGACCCGCCCACCCCCTTTTCTAAACCCAACCAATAGTGTTTTCAAAAGCACTGATTGACCCGCCCACCCCCTTTCCTAAACCCAACCAATAGTGTTTTCAAAAGCACCGATTGACCCACCCACCCTCTTCACTAAACCCAACCAGTAGTGTTTTCAAAATTGACCCACCCAACCACTTCCCTAAAGCCATCCAATAGTGTTTTTAAAAAGCACAGATGGACCCGCCCACCCACTTCCCTAAACCCAACCCAGTTTTCAAAAACACTACAGAAAAAGAAAAACCCTCACCTGATTTTTTACCACGTTTTCAGATTTTTCCACATTCTCACCCTGTTATTTATTTGTTTTAATTTTATTTTTTGTCTACTATTTTTGTCTTAACCGTTTTCTGAAACCGTTCTTCCCCAGACTCAAACTACTTCGTCTTGGTCAACTCCTCTCTGTCTCAAGTCCGCTGACGTACATGGCGAGCTACTGGGCAAACTGGTAACCGGGAGAGCCGTTCATACGTACTTCTAGCTACATAATTCGGAATCTCCAGAAATGTATATAGGGCTGCGTTTTCAGAATGAGCCTATGTTGCATTATTCGGTTAATAATGTCATCTCGAGCGCGTGTTGAGATCATTTGACAGTTATGATTACGTTTATGCACTAAATGTTTTCGAAGAGTCGTCATGGCTGCTAATCATGAACATAACGACAATTTCAGTTTCACGCACTTGGAAAAAAATAACATTAACAGATAATATTTTAGGAGCCTATGTGTTGATGTGACTGTATTTTCGGCTGTCACCACTTGGGGGCAGTATGTGCACATAGGGCAAGACTGGACATTGGTTGTGTGTGTAAAACGTGCGTTAAGACGCCAAGCATTCGACATTTACATTATATGCGACTGTAAGTGCAAGTGTGACAACACTGTGCGTGCCACTACTAACAGAATGAATTGGCCGCGAAATATCGTACGATATTTTTTAATGCTAAAAAAATCATGCTATTACGGTACTTGGCTGGTCGATCAGTGCATCTCTCCCATTTATCCTAATTTATGTGCATAATTACAGCACTGATGTGCAATATGTTATTTGCAGATGTCTCACTGCAGAACGGCGCCCCCTGCTGTCCTGGAGGTCTTCGTACAGATGGATCGTCAGAATTACGTTCACTCTAATAATGCTGATGATAGTGGCTCTTTTATATTAATTTGTTATTATCAGTGCAAATGATCAATGATTTGACATCATTTAATTTTATCGCACCATTTTATGTAAAAATGAGCATCGCTAATGATACTGACTGATGAATTAGAGATCGTGAGGGAGTGTAGATCACTGTGTTTCCTGCAGGCGGCAGTATCGAGTCGCTCATTTACTCATTAGCAAATGAATATAACTGGATTATAGTTGACAAGTGCATGTGTGTGTCCTGAACACAGAGTGCAATTAAATATTCAGATGTAATATAGTCCTGAAACAGGTGCACAGCTAAAGCAGCTGATTAATGACATTAATTCACAGTATTTACATTCAGGGAGACACTGAGAAGCTTCAGGCGGATTGATTGAGGATTCAGTAGGTGCTGCTCGTCTGAATTGTTCAGCTAATAAATGCATTTGTTTTCAGTTTAATTTGTGCAGTAAATCAGAAAATTATGCAAATAATTGAGGAATAAAGGAGGAGAGCGAGCCTTTCATCTTCACAGCTTCTTCTCGGAATAAATCAGCGCTTCTGTTTCCTGTCCTGTGAGTTTTAGGACATCCTAAACTCCACCCACATCCTGCGTCATAGCCAATCAGAGTTCAGAAGGAGAAATGAGATCAGGAAGCGCGCTTAATTTTCTGGTAAGGCCAATTTAAGTGGATTAAAGCAGCTCACAGGAGCTGAAAACGTCCTTAAACTAACATCTACCGCTGGAGAAGACTGCTCATTAGTTAGGATGAATATTCATTAGAGGAAGTCTGAAAATATTAGAAAATACTGTTTATTTGACTTCAGAAGCAAAGTATATGACGTTATGATGCTAATTAATTTAAATATTTGAAATGTTTAATTGATCACATTTAATAATGAAGAGTGCACAGCACGCTGGCGGCTTTTAAAAATGTTGTTATGTTAATCTTATAAGCAATATCTTTCAGAAGGTCATAACTCGCACTCGTTAAATATAAAGTATGTAAATGAGCTTGAATCATGACCTTCAAATGTTTAAGTAATGCATTTAAATTAAGCTAATTACATTATATTATTTGTATATCATTTTGTTTTATTTTATCTAAATTACTTCAGGTATTTTGGATGTCAAAGTGGGAATACATACACAAATTGTTCTAAACTAAGAGCAGTTGGTAAATATGGAAAATGATGATTATAATAATAATAATAATGCAAAAACTGTGAAAATAAATATAGATCCTTATATATTTGTGTTATATTTAATATATTAATATTTATAATATAATCGTTTTTTTATATATTTGAATTATTTGTTATTAAATTATATGATAATTACTGTACATCTGACTTCATGATCATCTTTTTTTATTAAAAACATTGACAAAATGACAAAAACAATGCAAAAACAGTCAAACCGGAATTAAATGTCTTTTAAAATTATTATAATATTTAGGAAATTTGTTTTAAAATATATATAATAATTTCAGATTTACTTTCTTTTTAGCAACGGATTATCATTTTTTTATTTGGTATAATTAAAATGCATATATTTGTTCCTATATATATATATATATATATATATATATATATATATATATATATATATATATATATATGTATGTATATATATATATATATATATATATATATATATATATATATATATATATATATGTATGTATATATATATATATATATATATATATATATATATATATATATATATATATATATATATATATATACACACACACACACACATACATGCATACATATATACACACACACACTCACACACACACACACACACACACACACACACACACGTTTATATACATTCATATACTTTCCAAAGCATGTGCATGACAGAAAATAATGCAAATAAGATTTTTAAGTTTATAATTTGAGCATGTTTTATAAAGCAACATTGAAGAAAGTTGAGTGATTGACTATATTTACCTTATATTTTTCTTTACCTCGTTCTAAAATTGCTATCATATAATTATGTAATCGTTTATGGGTGTATATCATATATAGTAAGGATGTACTGTAAAAAATCGATGCGTTATGTAATAATAATGTCAATATTATGTAATATAACAGTGTGCAGATGGAGCTGTGATGTATGTAAGTGTAATATGATGAGATGATGTGAGACATGAATGACCTGATGACGCAATACAGACACAGACTGACCATGTGCGCAGAATCACTGCTAAACACACACACACACGCTGCAGGACATGAGGCTCTCTCTCACACACACACACACCACAGGGCATCAGGCTCATGTTCCTTCATGTGCGTTTATACACTCTTGTGCCAATGTGTGACTTACTGCACATATGCTGTACGCTAATCTAACAGATGCTAGCATGTTTACAGTGCTGCTGTACAAACACACAAACAAATAAACACGCACACGACGCTGATACACACGTGTATGATGCAAAACTATATTAGATTATTACACACTCAGTGAATTAATTCACATCTCAACTGTTCTCGCAAGTAAATCCGCGCATGCGCAGTAAGCAATTTAGCTGCGCACAAAAAAAAATATATATATATATTTATTTTAACAGTTTTACAGTTTAAAATATGTTTTTAAACTATATGAATATTTTTTATTTGTATAGTTTTACAGTCTGGCATTTTACGAGATTTTGACTTGATTTTTCAAGTGATGTAATGCATAAATCTGTGTTTAATATTATATATTTGTTCATTTAAAATGAGTTACTCAAATCAGCTGCATGTGCAAAGCATAGAGCAAGTTCTGCATACAAAAGCTCGTGAGTTTGTCGTCATAAAAGAACTCCTCAGCATTCTTAACATCAAGAATCTGCATAATTGTACTTATTATTGCAAAAACAACAGCGCAAAATCACAACAGAGACAGACTTTTTACAATAAGAAAAATTAAATATTTAATAAAGTAGTATAACATGGGTATAAAAAATAAAGAGAAAGAACTAAAAGGCTCAAAAAATACATAAAAAAATCAGAATATTTATCAAAGTGCTTGTTCAATGAAACTGCACATTGGCAGTGCAGGATTTCTTGCAAGGGTAGGTCAATGTGATTGGCTGTCGGATGATCGGGGTTGACGTCACGCTCCTCGGCCCCGCCTCTCCAGCTCGGTTGTCCAGGTAGATGCTGAGCAGATATTCCAGATCTCCAGAATCTCCACTCCAGGTAAGAGCATCTCATTATCTGTCTCTGCCGTTGATAAAATTAATATCACTAACAGTGCATGATGGTTTATGTGGGAGCGAGTTGCTAGAAGGGATACAGCTGCGGCCGAAGTTTAACGAGAATTATTTATCTATAAGTTATCTATTAGAATGTATTATTCACATCTACCCGTTCCTTAATCCTCGCATTAATGCAAAAACAGTAATAATACCGACTTTTATTCATGTTATTTAATCAATACACACATTCAATTGTATTTAATTAACACCAACCCTTAAAGTAATGTAAAAACAGTAATAATACCGAGTATTATTCACATTATTAAATAACCCATTAAATTGTATTTTATTAACGTCTACCCCTACCTTAACCCTAAACCCGACCATCACATTAATGTAAAAATATTAATAATTATTGTACAGTAAAATAAATGAATATTATGCTATATTGACGTGCGTATCCGCAGCTGTATCCCTTCTAGACTTTACCGCGCTTTTAACTGTTGTTTCCGTTTACTCTTAACTCGTTGTTTCTGAAGTAAAGTTAATGTTAGCGGAAATGTTAAACGATAGTAAACATTATTACGCATTATACTGTCGTTAAAATATTTGAATCTCAATTTACAATTAGTTCTTAACTAATAATGAGCAATATTTGTACAGCATTTATTAATAATCATTGTTCAGCATTTACTACGTAAATAATAAATAATACGTAATTAAAATGCTTGTTAGCATCAGGTAATGCACTGTAAATTGACTTGAACTAACCATTTACTTTATTTTCATTGACTAATATGCTTAAATACTGTAATAAATGTATTGTTTGTTCATGCTGGTAAATACATTAACTACTAAATCCTTATTGTAAAGTGTTATCGAATATTCAAATGTCTCATTTAGTTTTCCGTGCTGTTTCAAGCAATATTGTTTATTAATGTTATTAATTAATAAACACTTGTCATAATGTTAGTAAAATATATGTTATTTTGTTAAATCTTCTCTTTAATCATGTGTATTACTGAAATTACCCATGTTTTAAAGTGAAACATTACTCAGTCAAGTGTTTCCTTGTTAATACGGAGCATTTGAACTGAAGTCATTTGGTATGAAGGTCAATTTTAATATTCATAATGTGATTGTGGTGGTTTGGTCAGTGTAGTTAATTGCTCTAACCTACATGGAGAGAGATCACAGGTCAGAGATTAAAAGTGTTCTCAGAAACACATTGATTAGAGTGACCGAGCGCGACCTTCACCTTTATATAAGAGTGAAGCAATGGCTCAGATTCTGGAGGATTATTATGAGCGCAGAGATGATGCTTTATGTAAGTCTCATCATCATATGAGTAAATATAATGGATATTAGGGCTGGGCGATGTGACCAAAATCTCATCCTGATAATGATGTATATTACAATATAGTACCATTTCTGTAAATTCAATCAATTAATAGTTTATATATATATTGAGCAAAAGTGTTTGTTTTTTTTGCATTGTAAAGTTTACCAATTTATGTTCATATTTGTCACTTTATTTAGAACTTCAGGGCAAATGTTTGATTAAATTTGTATCTCTTATGACCCTTTATAAACAGCTATGAAGCATTATGAACTGCTATGAAGCTTTTTTAGAATTTGTTACGTTTACAAGTAATCCAAGTTATTATGATCTGTTAAGATCCACTATTATCTCTAACTAACATTTATGAACAGCTTCGAAGTATTATAAGCTGCTATGAAGCTTTTTTAAATCAGTTTTAAATCATTACAAGCATTACAAAATGTTATGAACCATTTAAGATGCACTATTTATTATCTGTAATGTCCCTTTATGAACATCTATGAAGCATTATGAGGTGCTATGAAGCTTTTTTGAATTAGTTCTGAATCATTTCAAGCATTACAAAATATTTAGGCTGTTAAGATGCACTATTAACTCTTATGAGCCTTTTTGAACAGCTATGAAGTATTATGGGCTGCTATAAAGCTCTTTTTGAATCGGTTATGATCATGGAAAAGTGTTCCAAGATATTATGAACTGTTACGATCCACTATTATCTCAACGGAACCTTTATGAACAGCTGCGAAGCATTATAAGGAACTATGGAGCTTTTTCGAATTCGTTCTAAATCATTACATGCATTACAAAATGTTATAAACCGTTGAGATTCACTATTATCTCTTACAAATATTTATGTACAAGTATGAGTTATTATGAGGTGCTATTAAGCTTTTTTTGAATCTGTTCTGAATAATTACAATCATTATAAAAAGTTATGAACCATTTAAGATGCATTTATAAACATCTATGAAGCATTATGAGGTGCTATAAAGCATTTTTGAAACAAGATGTTATCTAGCGTTAAGATGCGCAATTATGTCTAAGGCACTTCTGTAAACAGCTATGTAGCATTATGACAAATTATGAAGCATTTTTAAAATCAGGTCAGAATAACTGCAAGCATTACAACATTTTATCAACAATTAAGATGCACTATTAACTATTATGACCCTTTACGAACATCTATGAAGTGTTGTGATGAGTTGTGGAGTCTTTTTTTTTTAATCATTACATGTATTACATAATGGTATGAAATGTTAAGATGTGCTAATATCTCTAAACACTTTGTGAACATCTGTGAAGCATTATGAGGTGCTATGAAGCTATTTTGATTAGTCATTACAAGCTTTACCAAGTTTTATGAACTGTTAAGGTGCACTATTATCTCTACTGTCCCTTTATGAACAGCTATGAAGTATTATGAGGTGCAATTAAGCTTTTTGAAACTATTCTACGTCATTACAAGCAATACAAAATATTAGGAACCCTCAAGATGCACTATTAACTCTTATGATCCTTAATGAACAGCTATGATGCATCATGAGGAACTGATTTTTAAAATCAGTTCAGAATCATTACAAGCGTTAAAAAATATTATGAACAGTTAAGATGCATGAATAACTCTTATAACCCTTTATGAGCAGCTATAATGCATTACAAGGTACTATGACGCTTTTTTGAATCAGTTCTGAATCCTTACAAGCCTTTTAAATATTATGAACACTTAAGATGCATGATTAACTCTTATAACCCTTTATGAACAGCTATAATGCATTATGAGGGACTACAAGGCTTTTTTGAATCAGTTTGGATTTATTACAAGTGTTACAAAATATTATGAACAGTTAAAATGCATTATGAGGAACTATGAAGATTTTTTGGATCAGTTCAGAATCCTTACAAGCCTTTCAAATATTACGAACACTTATAATGCACGATTAACTCTTATAACCCTTTATGAACAGCTTTAATGCATCATGAGGGACTATAACAGTTTTCTGAGTCAGTTTGGATTTATTACAAGTGTTACAAAATATTATGAACAGTTAAGATGTACGATGATTAACTCTTATAACCCTTTATAAACAGTTATAGTGCATTATGAAGAACTATGAAGCTGTTTGGAAATAGTTTTGCATCATTACATGCATTAAAAATATTATGAACAGTTAAGATGAACAAATTAACTCTTATAACCCTTTATGAACAGCTATAATGCATTATGAGGAGCTATGAAGCTTTTTGAATCAGTTCTGGGTCCTTACAAGCCTTTCAAATATTATGAACAGTTAAGATGCTCGATTAACTCTTATAACCCTTTATGAACAGCTGTAATGCATTATGAGGAACTATGAAGCTTTTAGAATCAGTTCTGAGTCCTTACAAGCCTTTCAAATATTATGAACAGTTAAGATGCACAAATTAACTCATATAACCCTTTATGAACAGTTATAATGCATTATGAGGAACTGTGAAGCTTTATTGAATGCGTTCGGAATCATTACAAGCGTTACAAAATATTATGAACTGTTAACTCTTATGACACTTTATGAACAGCTATGAAACATTATGAGGATTTTATGAGGGCAAACTGAGTCTAATATGAATCGATTGACATTTTATTTCGCCCATATGATATTGTCTTATTGCACAGGCCTAATGTATGTCATGTGTATTTTCTGCAGAAGTCAGTTTTTGAATAACCTGAGCCACGATGGGTCGTAAGGAGATCAACTGCACATGGAAGAAGAGCACCAACAACATCAAGGAGATCTTTGACTTCAAGGAGGTTCTAGGCTCGTGAGTACCAGATGCTGATTTTCTGAGGTGATCTGAATGCTATGTGAGTCTGCTGAGTCAGAAGTCGGTTTTGGCGCTCATGAAGGTGTTTTTGCGAGGTTGAGCACTCTTACAGGATTAGCAGGTTTATCTCGAAGGAGACACATGCGTTAGACAGCACTGGTAATCTGAGCCTGAGACGCAGATTAACGGATTGAGGACCAGGCGGTATTTTTATCAATGAAGCCCTTCATCCTCCTGCTGCTATTGAGAAATACCAGTGATGCGCAGTACTGAACAGTGCGTCATAAGGCAATGTAAAGTATAGTAAGATTTTTATGAAGCATCTAAAATGTGTATGAAGTATTATAAATAGTATTAGGTGCTATGAAGTTTTTGCAATTTTATTAATAAGTTATTAATCATTAAAAGCATTCCAAAATGTTATTAAGCTTCATAGACATTATTATCTCTTAGGACACTTTGTGAACAGCTATGAGTTATTATGAGTTACTATGAAGCATTTTTGAATCAGTTCTGAATCATTACAAGTGTTATGAAGATTTAGAGGCACTATTTTCTCTTAGGACCCTCTATGAACAGCTATGAAGCATTATTAGGTGCTATGGAGCTTTTTAAAATCAGTTCTGAATCATTACAAGCATTCAAAAATGTTATGAAGCTTTGAAATGCACAACATGCTCTTGAGATCCCTTTATGAACAGCTATAATGTATTTTGAGGTGTTATGAAGCATTATGAAAACAGTTCTGAATCATTACAACCGTTTTAAAATGTGATGAAACTTTAGAGGAACTATTTTCTTTTAGGACCCTTAATGAACAGCTATGAAGCATTATGAGGTGCTATGTAGTTTTTAAAAATCAGTTCTGAATCATTACAAGCAGTCAAAAATGTTATGAAGCTTTAAAATGCACAACATCCTCTTAGGACCCTTTATGAACAGCTATGAGGTATTTTTAGGTGTTATGAAGCTTTTTTTAACATTTCTGAATTATTATACGCATTACAAAATTTTATAAAGCTTTAGAGGCACTGCAATCACTTATGACTGTTTATGAACAGCTGTGAAGTATTATAGGGTTCTATTGAGCTTTTTTAATCAGTTCTAAATTATTACAAGCATTAAAAATGTTATGAACTGTTAAGATGATCTATTACCTCTTTATGAACATCTATGAAGTATTATGAAGAACTGTAAAGATTTTTGAAAGGTAATGAGATATGAATCATTACAAATAATCCAAAATGTTATGACGCTTTAAGATACTCTATTATCTCTCAGGACCCTTTATGAGCAGCTATGAAGCATTATGAGGTGATGTGAAGTTTTTGAATCAGTTCTAAATCATTATAATCATTTTAAAATATAATTTACTTATTTACTTAAAATTGAACTTACTCTCTTTTTGATTCTGAAGCTATAAGATGCTAAGATGCACTGTTATCTTTTAGGACCCTTTATAAACAGCTATGAAGTATTATGAGCTGCTATGAAGCTCTTTGAAATGTTTTAAATTATGAGTCATTCCAATCATTCCAAAATGCTATAACGCTTTGGATGTTCTACTATTAGACACTGTGAAGTGTTATAAAGTGTTAATAAAATACTTATGTGATCTTATGATGCATTATAACGTGTTACAAAATGCCCTAAATCTCTAAAGGTCAGGAAACTTGCACAGCACGTCATGAAGGGTAAGGAAGCATTCCTACAAAATATTAGGAAGCTTTGAAAGGTTGCACTAAAATAAGCCTTAATGAATCATAACGAAATGGTTTATGAAGCTTTACAAATCCTTATATACTCTTCTAAGGGTTCATAAAGCTTTAATAGGTGCTATAAGCTTTTAAGACACTTGATGAAGGGTTATGAAGCTTTATGAAATTCAGCATGAGCCACTGTAAGCTATTAGCTTTCTAGGACATTATGATGCTCAGTGTAGGGTTATGTAGCATTAGGATTTGTTCCAAAATTCTGTGAAGCTTTATGAGTCAGTTTAAGTGCTTATCATGATGATAGGTTATGAATCATTATTAGGTATTAGCTTTTAGATCTTCGAGAGGCACTATAAGGACAGTTTATGAATGGTTGTGTGAAGCATTATGAGTTGCTTTAAAGGTTGAGATGTTTATGTAGCATTATTAAGTGTTGTGAAGCCTTTATACAGCATTCCAAAAAAGTTATGAAGCTTTAATAGGCATTATAAATGGTTATGAAGCATTATGATGAGCTATGAAGCTAAAATGTCATGGGTATTTAGGAGCTAGAAAGCTTTGTAACGTGGCATTATGAAGCTTTGTGATGTGTTATGACATGTCGAATGTAAATGTCAAGTTATGACACTTTATGCAGTGTTATGAATGTTTACAATAAGGATGATCAGTTTATTTCAGATATATGAAAGGCTCTACATAATGAGGCATCATGATGCAGCATAAGGCGATACAAATGCTTTGCAATGCATGCTGGGAGATAAATAAGTGAATCATTTATAGGCATTATGAAGCTTTATGAGGCATTATAATGTGTTATATGTCTTATGAAGACTCTTTAACACATTTTTTTTCTGTATTCGGTTGACCGTGTCTGCATTAGAGGGTTTCCTTTTTCCCTCTCCCTCTCCCTCTCTCTCTCTCTCTCTCTCTCTCTCTCTCTCTTTCTCTCTTTCACTCTCTCTCTCTCTCTCTCTCTGCTGTCAATCTTCATCTGCAGGTGATTGACACAGAGACATCAGAGAACATCCTGACACTAGTTAATAACAGGATTACTGATGTAGGTGGGTTAAACAAGGTGTTCAGCAGGGGGAAAAGTGGGTCTCAGAAAGACATCCAGATCTGACGGATATATGCAAAATGACTTAAAATTACACCCTGGATATTATTATTATTATTATTGCTATTATTATTATTACCAATTCATAATTCATATCATATGAGTGTCTGCACACATGTGGATGACAGCGTGATTAAATATTCAGCAGAAATTGACTGAGTTCATTCTGTGATAGATGACAGTGACTGGATCCCCATGTAAATAAGCTTCACAGATCTCGGATCTGTGATAACCTCTGCTGTTCTAGAAACGTGCCACAGGCTTGTGCATGCATCAAGGTTATTTTAATAAACAAAAACAAAGACTAACATTATTTTAGAGTAAAACTTTTTCAAGATGGCAAATTTAAATTCCATAGCCAAAACTAAAAGATTCACAATAAAAGAAAAACTAAGCGAAACGAGCAGCAGCGGCTGGAAAATAAATCATTATTTTTATTAATATATTAATAGACAACTAAAGTTATTATTTTCAATCTGTATTTCAAACTAACTGAAATGAAATAATAATTAGCCAAAGTAAATGCTTGTTTCAGATTCATTAATGAGTTACTAATTAATGACATCATAGCATTGCTCTTCTGATTACTTCATCTGAAAGTAGCTTAGTTACTCAATAAGTACTTGAATGACTTACTTAAATACTAATCTACATATATTCATTCATTTTCCTTCAACTTAGTCCCTTTATTAATCAGGGGTCACCACAGCGGAATGAACCACCAACTCATTCACACACACCCTCATACACTATGGTCATTTTAGTTCTCGAACCTGCAACCTTCTTACTGTGAGGCCACATTGCTAACCACTGAGCCCACATACATTTCAATGCATACATAACATCAATTAATTACATAATAATTATAATCAAATTATAATCTTAATTCTTTAAATTGAGGCAAACAGGACCTTTTAGTTTTGTTTTTAAAGTTAACACCGTATTTAAGCAACACGTGTATGAAAACACAAAACATTTGTCTTTATATATCAAACATTTAATACTCATTGTTCATTAAACATGTGCAGTTACAAATAATCGCACAAATAAAACCTTCTTAAGGTTAAAAATTAAATTAATTGCAATTTATTATTATTATTATAATTGAGTTTAATATGCAAAATATCTGAATATATACTTCAAATTGTTCTGGTGTCCTAAATTTATACACTGCATTGTTGTTAACAGTGTCTTAGTAGTTAGCACAGCGAGAAGGTCGCTGGTTTGAGCCTCGGCTGGGTCAGTTGGCGTTTCTGTGTGGAGTTTGCATGTTCTCCCCGTGTTGGTGTGGGTTTGTCGGGTGCTCCGGTTTCCCCCACAGTCCAAACACATGCAGTATAGGGGAACTGATCAACTAAACTGGCCGTAGTGAATGTGTGTATGGGTGTTTCCCAGTACTGGGATGCAGCTGGAAGGGCATCCACTGCGTGAAACATATGCTGGAATAGTTGGCGGTTCATTCCGCTGTGGCGACCCCTGATAAAAAAGACACTAAGCCAAAGAAAAATGAATCTTGTTAATTAATTTCTCAAAGTTGATTATTAAGCATACACAATTCTCATAATAAATGTTCTCCTTTAATTAATCTGCTCCTCTGAAGTGATTTATACACAACTTTTGAGTTCATATACGGTATTTAAAGCAAGAATATTAAAACTAACTAGTTAAATGACCTATAATAAATGAAAGTAATCCCTTACGTTACTTTTTCAACACTAAAGTAATCTAATTACTGAAACTAGTAATTACAGCCGAACTGAACACATCAAAACTAAAGTTAATCGTGTTCACAAACTGAAATCTACTGCAGATTGAAAGATGGTGCAGAAATTAAAGGCTGAACTGTTTGTGTGTCTGTTGTCGTCGTCGTGGTCTTCTGGGACGCTGCTAACATGTTCTGGATTAAAGGCATTGTGGGTAATTATCCGTCATGAGGGGCGGCAGTGTTGGTCTTATATAACTGCTAATCCTCCTGCTGGGACAGTTATTCGTGGTACAGCTGAAGATAGACAGACAAAGTGGGTTCAAGTGTTCTCTGGACACGCACACGCACGCACACACACGCTTACGGCCGTGTGCTCGTAGATTAGCTGACATTAAAGTGCGCAGGAATTCACCCAAATCAGGCAAAGACGAGTCGATTTTGAGTTTATTTGTGTAACAAAAATAATAGTGCTCACTGATGAGTGTTAAACTTTTATTGGAGACTCACTCTGAATGAATCATCTCAATCAGTGAATCGTTTACTGGAGAATTGCTCTTAATGGATAATTTAAATTAGCAAGGTGTTTACTGGAGACTCATTCTGAACAGATATGAATCAGTGAATCAGTTACTTGACACTCGCTCTGAATGGATCATTTAAGTCAGTGAATCATTTACAAGGAACTCACTCTGAATTTATCATTTGAGTCAGTGAATCAGTTACTTGAAACTCGCTCTGAATGGATCATTTGATTCAGTGAATCATTTACTGGATACTCAATCTGAATGTATCATTTGAGTCAGTGAATCATTTACAAGGAACTCACTCTGAATGTATTATTTGAATCAGTGAATCATTTGGCTGAAAACTTACTCTGAATGTATTGTTTGAATCAGTAAATCATTTCCTAGAAACTCACTCTGAACAGGTCATTAGTGAATCATTTACCTGAAACTCGCTCTGAATGTATCGTTTTAATCAGTAAATCGGTGAATCATTTACCCGAAACAAATTCTAAATATATCATTTGAATCAGTGAATCATTTACTGGGAACTCACTCTGAACTGATCATTTGAATTAGTGAATCATTTACTAAAAACTTTGAATCAGTGAATCGTTTACTATTAACTCACTCTGAATAGATCCTTTGAATCAGTGAGTCATTTACTGGAAACTGATTCTGAACACATCATTGGAATCAGTGAATCATTTACTGGGAACTCACTCTGAATAGATCATTTGAATCATTTACTGGGAACTCACTCTGAATAGATCATTTGATTAGTGAATCATTCATTCATTCATTTTCCTTTGGCCTATTCCCTTATTTATCAAGGATTGCCACAGGGCAATGAACTGTCAACTATTCCGGCATATGTTTTATGCAGCAGATGGCCTTCTAGCTGCAATCCAGTACTGGGAAAATCAGTGAATCATTTACTAGAAACTCACTCTGAACAGATCATTTCAATCTGTGAAGCATTTACTATGAACTCACACGTAATTTATCATCTGAATCAGTGAATCATTTGCTGGAAATCATTCTGATCAGATCATTTCAATAAAGGAATCATTTCACTTTTGAATGAGTGTACCATTTACTGGAAACTCACTTTGATTGCATCATTTGAATCAGTGAATCATTTACCTAAAACTCACTCTACATTTATTATTTGAATCAGTGAATCATTTCCTGGAAACTCACTCTGTATGGATCATTTGAATCAGTGAATCATATACTGAAAACTTACTCTGAATAGATCATTTGAATCAGTGAATCATTTACCTTAAAGTCACTCTCAGTGCATCATTTGAATCAGTTAATCATTTGCTAGAAATCACTCTGAACAGATCATTTGAAACACTGAATCATTCATTGATTCTTTTATTAATTTTCCTTCAGCTTAGTTCCTTAGTCCTTATTTATCAGGGGTCACCACAGCGGAATGAATCACCAACTATTCCGGCGTATGTTTTATGCAGCAGACTAGAGTAGTGCAGTAAAAGCAGAGTGAAGCGTCCAGCACGGCTCCAGCATTCAGATCTGCACACACTCGGAGCACATTCAGAGATGTTTGTGTCTGACTTGAGGATCTCTTGTTTTCTCAGAGGCTCGTTTTCAGAGGTCTACCTGGTGCGGGAGAGGAAGAGCGGCAATTTCTACGCCCTGAAGTGTGTGAAGAAAAAACAGCTGCATCACTCCAACCTGGAGAACGAGATACAAGTGCTGAAGAGGTAGAGGACGAACCTGACCACAACACACACACACACACACACACACACTGATCAAATAAACACAAACACATCAGCACAGAGAATAATCATTTATAGGAGACTCACTCTGAGTGAATCATTTAAACCAGTGAATCACTTACTGGAGACTCACTTTGAATGAATCATTTGAATCAGTGAATCGTTTATTGGAAATAATGTCACATCACCGCAGATAATCATAAACAGCACACACTGATCAAATAAGCACAATATCTCACACACTACACACCATAAACACCACCACAGATAACCTTAAACACCACAGAGTGCTGAAATAAACTAATAACGTCACAAACACACTGCTAAAAATGCTTTTCTTCGTGTTTTTGTCTTGTTTGTAGCGTTTTTAAAGCAAATTAAATCTTATTTTATTATTTAAATTTACCCATTTTATTTATTTATTTATTTATTTATTTATTTATTTTATAAAATGAAAGCATGTTACATCTCATTTTATTGTATTTATTTATTCTTTTTACATATTTATTTTCCTATTTTTTTTTACTTGTTTTGTGCTTTTGTCTTGTTTGTAGTCCAACTATCCCAAAAAATGATTAATTTACACTGTAATTAAAGCATGTTACAGCTTGTTTATTTACTCTTTTTATTTATTTATTTATTTACTTTGGGTTTTTGTATTGTTTTTGGCCCGAATATCTAAAAGTTCTTAAAGCTCATTTTATTGTATTTATTTCCCCTTTTTATTTATAAATTTTTATTTCAAGGTTGTTTTTTTTTGTACTTATTCTAATCCAAATGTTTAAAAAAGCCAGCACTCTAAGCAGGAAACCTTTTTTTTTTTGCAGTGCAATGTGATGAAAGTGTTTTAATTTAGTGTAACTCCCGCACAACACATCTATAACTCCTATAATCGGTGTCTGTTTCAGGATAAAGCACAGTAATGTCGTGGGTCTGGAGGATTTCTATGAAAGCAGAACGCATTATTACCTGGTGATGGAGCTGTAAGTGTTTCATTTCTCTGGTTCTTCTGTGTGGAGTTTGCATTTTCTCCTCATTCAATTTTTTTTCAATTCAATTCACCTTTATTTGTATAGTGCTTTTACAATGTAGATTGTGTCAAAGCAGCTTCACATAAATGGTCATAGTAACTGGAACAGTGTGGTTCAGTTTTTAGTGTTTAAGTTCAGTTCAGTTCAGTTTAGCTCAGTTCAGTGTGATTTAATCATTACTGAGAGTTCAAACACTGAAGAGCAAATTCATCGATGCGTAGCTCTACCAATCCTGAACCATGCGAGGCAGTGGCGACAGCGGAGAGGGAAAAAAAAACTTCACCTGATGGGAGTGAAGAAAAAAAACCTTGAGGGAACCAGACTCTGTTGGGCACGACCATTTTAATTTCTCCGCTGGCCAAAAGTCTTGTGCAGAACTTCATTCGCCGTGGTTTAGGCTGGAAGATGGCCTCAGCGAAGACTCGTCTGTCCTTGGAGTGTCGCTGGAATCAGACTCATGTTCTCCACTTCCCACGACCATCAGCGCAGCAGCAGCTCAGGATATGGCCTGGTCCCGCATATGGAATCCTCATGTTGGTGTGGATTTCCTCTGAGTGCTCCGGTTTCCCCCACTGTCCAAACACATGCGCTATAGGGGAATTGATCAACTAAACTGGGCGTAGTGTATGAGTGTGAGTGTGTAAATGAGTGTGTTTGGGTGATTCCCAGTACTGGGTTGCTGCTAGAAGTGTAAAACATAACTGGAATAGTTGGCGGATCATTCCGCTGTGGGGACCCCTGATGAATGAAGGGATTTTACCAAAGAATGAATAAACAATTGAGCTCATCTTTAGTTTTATTGCGCCATTACAGTTTAGACTGATGTTTTAGTGAAGTGAGTCAAAATCAATTTAGCAATCACTGCTTTCTCTTTTTATTTGTGTTTTCCTTACTGTAACAACCTTTTCTGATCAGGATTATAGTATAAACTCATTATAAGTGCACTTCTGGAGCTCTTCTGTTGATCATGTGTGTGTGTGTGTGTGTGTGTGTGTGTGTGTGTGTGTGTGTGTGTTTAAAGGGTGTCAGGAGGAGAGCTCTTTGACCGTATTCTGGATCGAGGCGTGTACACAGAGAAAGACGCCAGCCGTGTGATCAATCAGGTCCTGGAGGCCGTTTCCTACCTGCACCAGAACAGCATCGTCCACCGAGACCTGAAGGTGAGTAAGACTGATCCACTGCTGTGAGTTTGCATTGAGTTTAAGGGTGCGTTCACACCTGTAGTGTGCTTACTGTGATGCAGACCAAGGGTGAAAAAAACAACAGCTGTACCTTGTTGAATCTGTGCCATGAAGGATTAAGGCAGTTCTGAGAGCAAAGACCCAGTACTAGGAAGGTGTACCTAATAAAGTGGCCGGCGAGTGTATATTGTCATTTACCGAATTATTTTGTCCAAAGCGGTTAACAGTTCAGGAGGCATTGAGCGACTCAATAAGAAGACACAATACACACAAGAAGTGCTGATTACACTCAGGAACTGTCAGTGCTCAGAGAGTTAAATGCAAGAGTGTTTTTACTTATTTATAGACAGTAGAATGTTTTACAGGTGGTTTGTCAAGCCCACTCACCTGTGTGAGGCACACTGTGTGAATGCACAATGGTTTTTTGCTCTTTCTTCTTTTTTTAAGATATGAGGCTGTATTTTGATGATCCAGGCGCAAAGTGCAGGGCGAAAAATCATGAAAGAGCGTGTCTGAATCCACTTTTGCTATTTTAAGGACGGGGAAATCCGCTTTGCGCCGTGTCACACGGTCTAACAGGGTTGAGCTTATTCTCTTTTTTTGGTGATCAAATTGTTGCAGTTGAAAATAATCTTGCGTACATAGTTACAGACAAAGATACCAACCAACTGCGTTTTCTACTATTACCCCAGCCCTGGCGAAAATAATAATAAACAAAAGAAGAAAATAAATCAGAGTAAAAACAAAAAGAGAGAGAATAATATTAATAGTGTATATATATACATTTTAATAAAAAAAATAATAATAATAAAATAAAAATAAGGCGACACAGTGGCGCAGTAGATAGTGCTGTCGCCTCACAGCAAGAAGGTCGCTGGTTCGAACCTCGGCTCAGTTGGCGTTTCTGTGTGGAGTTTGCATGTTCTCCCTGCCTTTGCGTGGGTTTCCTCAGGGTGCTCCGGTTTCCCCCACAGTCCAAAGACATGCGGCACAGGTGAATTAGGTTGGCCAAATTGCCCGTAGTGTATGAATGTGTGTGTGGATGTTTCCCAGAGATGGGTTGTGGCTGGAAGGGCATCCGCTGCATAAAAACGTGTTGGATAAGTTGGCGGTTCATTCCGCTGTGGCGACCCCAGATTAATAAAGGGACTAAGCCGACAAGAAAATGAATGAATAAATAAAAATAATGCGGGCAGAATACATAAATAAATAAATACGTCAATCAATAAATTAACCAGTTAAACTCTGCTGCTATTTTGGAATTTTGCCTGCCCAAATTTAAAAGCTTCCCAAATCCACATGCAGAGGTGTAAATGCAAACATTTGGTATCATTTAAAAGAAAACCCTTTGAGTTTTCATTAAACACTATTGAAAGTGTTTAAAATATCTGTAGATGTCGTCTGTGTTATAATAAACACCTAAATAAAGAGGCGCTTTTAGTATTTATTTTTAATCAACTCAAATTTGAAAGTGTAGCTTTTAGGTTGTGTGTGGTCTAGCGTGCTGTAATTAATTTTGGTGGTCCCTGCACATGTCTGTAATCATAGGAAATAAAAAAGTCTCCACCATAATCTATGCAGAAGTTATTGTGTTCCAGCTGATGAGAGGTGCTGTACAAGCCACAGGGAGCGATCATTGTGTTCATATTTCACTATTCTTTTGTTTGATCAAACATAATTCACTGTGTTTGGAGCACGTCAGAGATATAACAGCATTACTTATGCACATCAGCTCAAAAACAGAGGAGAATGGCCCTAAAGCGCACAGCATAAGGTAAGAGATGACAGCTGTCTGTGCTATCTGGGGCTGCTTATTGATCATGAATGTATTGTTTTCACTTCTACGTCATGGAAACACTGCAATTCATTCGGCAACTGTTTGACATGTGAATATAATTCAGTAAAATGAATGCTAGAACCGTATGAGCACCGGCAAGAGCTTTCATTTGAGCTGTAACTTGTACATGTGTCATATGACAAATATGAAAATAAACCAGTGTAAAACACCCAGCTCGGGTCTCCAAAATACTGTGTGTTTAAGTGTAAATAACTTTTGTACAGTAGAATAAAAATCAAAGTGATGCATATGAGCGTAAAATATAGATTCTACACTTTCAAATGAATCCACTTACGGGGGTCTGGTGCAATGCTGGCCCTTTAAATCTAAAAAGCGAAAGTCGATGGCGTCACAGACCCGGGTCCGCGGAGTTTAGCTGGTTAACCTCTGCATTTAACTTCTGACAGAACACTTTTATCAAAGGGAGGTACATGTGAGTTTTACTCGTAGGTCAAATAATTTACAAAGAAAAAATTCACTGCAGCATATCTTTTATCTCAGTTATTGCACATATCCATGAAGTAGTGGTTTTTGTAATAGCGCCAGGCATCCTCGCCACAGACAGATCCATGTTTGTGATGTCCAAGAACATATCGAAGCTCTGCAGCGCTTGTTTGGTCTGCATGTTCTGCTCCTTCTTGATTGAGCTAAATGAAGCAGGTGTGAAAGCACTGTGTAATGCAATAACGTTATTGATCTCCGTGTGTGTGTGTGTGTGTGTGTGTGTGTGTGTGTGTAGCCAGAGAACCTGCTGTACTACAGTCCAGATGAAAATGCCAAGATCATGATCAGTGACTTCGGTTTGTCCAAGATGTCTGATCATGGTGTGATGTCCACCGCCTGCGGGACGCCGGGATATGTTGGTATGTATGGTTTTGTGTGTGTCTAAATATATTTATATAGTTAAAGTCTGATTTATTCGCCCTCCTTTTATAATCAGTTTCTGTTTAACAGATTTTTCTCAACATTTCGTATCATAATAGTGTTAATAACTCATCTCTAATCACTGATTTATTTCCTCTTCATCATGATGACAGCACATAATATTAGACTAGATATTCTTCAAGACACTTCTATACAGCTTAAAGAGACATGTAAAGGCTTCACTAGGGTAATTAGGGTAAAGTTAGGGTAATTAGGCAAGTCATTGTATAACAGTGGTTTGTTCTGGAGACAATCCAACACTAATATTGCTGAAGGGGTGAATAATATTGACCTTAAAATGGCTTAAAAACTATTAAAAACTGCTTTATTCTAGCCCAAATAAAACAAATCAGGATTTCTCCAGAAGAACAAATCGTCACCTTAGAATTATCATGTTCTATCTGACATAAATGACATCTTATTCACATTATGTGATGTTTTTGTTTAAGTTGTTTACATAAATAATATATAAAATAATTACGGTTTATCTACAAAGTGGAACTCTAGCTTGGCTCTATAAGGTTCTTTCTGTGAGCCAATCAGCATTTTTAATGCACGCACGAGGACCAATCAGGATCAGCTTTCTTTGTCATTTCGCCGAACTGCT
The DNA here is from genome assembly GCF_049306965.1 of Danio rerio. Lineage (NCBI taxonomy): Eukaryota > Metazoa > Chordata > Actinopteri > Cypriniformes > Danionidae > Danio > Danio rerio. The sequence continues at coordinate 1,111,753 of NC_133197.1, forward strand.
CTATTGACAGCGAAAAAGACCAGAAAGACAAAATCACACAAAATCAGAGTCGACTAAATAATGCACCACACCAATTTGAGAAGAAATGTGTAAATGTGATGATTAAGAAGCATTTTTTGACATTGAGATGAAACTGTTAATTTTACAGTTGAAAAAATGAATTTATTAAATGTGAAATATTTGTTATTCGTGTATATAAAGTCAGTGAAACATGTGTCAGTGTTTATTAAACTCATTTGCTTTAAAATTTTAAAGACTTTAAAAGCCTTAAATTTAATATTATCAAACCTTGAATGACAAATAATTCAGTTAATAGCGCAAATAATCCAATAAATATAAATCAATAATTCATATAAAGCATAAGATTTAATGAATAAAAGCATATTAATTTGATAAAGTTAACTAAACACTTGAGCCAGCCTTGTATGATTAATTTGAACAAGTAAAAATATTCATGCTGAAACATTATTGTTATAGAAAGCAAACATGTAACTTTCTAAAGCATCAACATATTGTTACAACACCAAATGATGTATTTTTGATTGTATTTCTTAAAAAGTAATGCTTCATTGAATGATCTGCCCGCAAGAACCTCATAACTCCAAGTGGAAAATGGCTTTTCAGAGCTAGAAGATTCTCTCTGCATTTACCGTGGTTTATTTACTCCAATTTACAGATGTAAGAGAACTTTGATATTTAACATGTAGAGTACATTTATGGTCTCTGTCATGTTAATGTAAGAAAGAGAACTGTTACACACATATCGTTTGCTGTATGCTATATAAAGCTCAATATCTCAAGATCATTCAGAACGCAGAGAGAACTTTATAAATCCAAAGTGACGAAATATTAGAATTAAAATGCTGTGAAAAATTCCTGAATCTGTTCAACATCCTTTGGGAAATATTTGAAGAAGTTCACAGGAGGGCGAATAATTGTGACTCCTCTCATACCACACCCATCATTTTCATGGTAACTTTCACAAGACACGCAAACTTGTGTTTTTGATTGAAGCCGCCAGACTGCTTGATAAAACATCAGCACAAGGTTTGCCAATTAGTCTCCTTATAAAATACAGTGTTTGTCGTTTCTCCTCAGCGCCGGAGGTCCTGGCTCAGAAACCCTACAGTAAAGCTGTGGACTGCTGGTCAATCGGAGTCATCACCTACATTCTGTGAGTCTCCGGACTTTATATACACTGCTGTGATGATCCCGTCCTGCTTATGTCCTCATCTAATCATGCGTTTCCTCAGGTTGAGCGGATACCCGCCGTTCTATGAGGAAAACGAGACCCGTCTGTTCTCCAAAATCATGAAGGCAGAGTATGCGTTTCACTCGCCGTACTGGGACGACATCTCCGAGTCCGGTGAGTAAAAAAACAAACTCATTACTGCCATCTAGAGCCCGACCAATGCACTACAACATCATTACCGCTGGAAATACCTCAATGCTGCAGCTGTTTACTTTCATTGTTTACTCAGTGATTATCTAAATTCCTTTAGATACCTGATGCTTTCTTTAAGGCGTCTGCAAAGCCGGAAAAAGTTTTGCATCCAGCTGGCTTTGTTCACAGCGGCTTTTTTGCTAGTTTTTCTTCAGAAATTATTAATGTACAAATGAAGCACTGCATATAAGGGTTTTATTTTTATTTACGCTATTAAATGAGTAACTGTAAAAAGGACTGCCTCCATAGTTTTAGTGTTGCCATACTTACGAGATTAGTATGCTGCGATGCTATATACAGTTGCAATCAGAATTATTAAACCCCTTATAGTGACATTAAGCTTAAAGTGACATTTAAAGGCTTAACCAGGTTAATTAGGTTAACTAGGCAGGTTAGGGTAATTAGGCAAGTTTGTTCTGAAGACAATCGAATAAAAATGTAGCTTAAAGAGGCTAATAATATTGACCTTAAAATGGTGTTTAAAACATAAAAAACTGCTCTTATTTTAGCTGAAATAAAACAAATAAGACTTTCTCCAGAAGAACAAATATTATCAGACATACTGTGAACATTTCCCGGCTCTGTTAAACATCGTTCGGGAAATATTTAAAAAAGAAAAAGAAATAATTCAACTTTAACTGTATGTCACGATCACCAGCGATCTAGCCATTGAAGATCGCTGGAGAACTATGCCTCTTTAATGAACTTCAACTCCCATCACGCACTTCACACACACACCTGTTCCTTTATGCCTCTGAGTACACACACACAGCTGTAAGTTCATGATTGACAAGATAAACAAGACTCAGCAAAGCGTGTGTGAATGAGGTGTCTTTATAGTCAATCATGAACTTTCGGCTGTGTGTGTGTGTGTGTAATCAGAGGCATAAAGGAACAGGTGTGTGTGTGTGAAGTGCATGATGGGAGTTGAAGTTGAAGTGATCGTGACATACAGTTAAAGTTGAATTTTTTCGCCCCCCTTTAAATTTATTTTTCTTTTTTAAATATTTCCCAAACGATGTTTAACAGAGCAAGAAAATGTTCACAGTATGTCTGATAATATTTGTTCTTCTTGAGAAAGTCTTGTTTGTTTAATTTCAGTTAGAATAAAAGCAGTTTTCAATGTTTTAGAACCCTTTTCAAAATGAGGTTGGCGTCAGCGGCGGCCATGGTGTAGGGCTATGCGTCAATGCGTAGGCTGCGCCGTAGCATACGCGTGCGCTTAACGCAGAAGTATAAATCAGCCTTTACACTGATGGAATTCTGCTCAGAGGTGGTTTTGTAATAACATGACTTAGCATGCTAACAATGTGCTAAAACATTTAGCAACATGTTTCTTGTATGCTAAAATATGTTCTAAAACATGCTAACATATGTTAAATGTATGCTAAAACATTAGCATTAGCATTAACAACAACATACTTCATGACTTTAATATGGTGACTTCAAACTTTACACCTCCAGACCTTGTAAACCATCGTTAGACTTTCCCTGCAGTTTTCTCAGTTGATCCTTCTGGAATATGTTTTTTTCTTCTTTTGTTTCTTTGCGACTGATTCTAAACTGTTTTGTGAATTTTATTTACAGCGAAAGACTTTATCAGGCACATGTTGGAGAAAAACCCCAGCAAACGCTACACCACTGAACAAGCGCTCAGTCATCCATGGTGAGAAACACATATTCTATAGTATATAGAATATTTCTATAGTAGGAATATAAATGATCAATACAAAAACATAATTAAGCATAAATACTGAAAATATGGATCTAAGCATGTAAATATGCTTGCAGATTGCTAAATCAGTTTAGTTGATTTTCTATATCGACTTTGTTTTCTCTCTTCAGGATTATTGGAGACACGGCGCACAACGACAACATCATTCACTCCGTCTGTGAGCAGATACAGAAGAACTTTGCCAAATCCAAGTGGAAGGTGAGAAAGATGATGGATTACAGTTACTGATTACAATTTACACAACAGAATGAGCAGTCTGTAATGTAATCTCGTATATTACATATTTAGGGTCATGTAATCTGATTACCTTTGGATTACATTTAGATTACTTTTATGGTAACATAATCTGACTACTTTTGGATTACATTTAGATTACTATTATGGTAGCGTAATTGACTACTTTTGGATTACATTTAGATTACTTTTATGGTAGTGTAATCTGACTACTTTTGGATTACATTTAGATTACTATTATGTTAGTGTAGTCTAACTACTTTTAGATTACATTTAGATTACTTTTTGTTAGTGTAATCTGACTACTTTTGGATTATATTTAGATTACTTTTATGGTAGCGTAATTGACTACTTTTGGATTACATTTAGATTACTTTTATGGTAGTGTAATCTGACTACTTTTGGATTACATTTAGATTACTTTTATGGTAGTGTAATCTGACTACTTTTGGATTACATTTAGATTACTATTATGTTAGTGTAGTCTAACTACTTTTAGATTACATTTAGATTACTTTTTGTTAGTGTAATCTGACTACTTTTGGATTATATTTAGATTACTTTTATGGTAGCGTAATTGACTACTTTTGGATTACATTTAGATTACTTTTATGGTAGTGTAATCTGACTACTTTTGGATTACATTTAGATTACTTTTATGGTAGTGTAATCTGACTACTTTTGGATTACATTTAGATTACTATTATGTTAGTGTAGTCTAACTACTTTTAGATTACATTTAGATTACTTTTTGTTAGTGTAATCTGACTACTTTTGGATTACATTTAGATTTCTTTTATGGTAGCGTAATCAGACTACTTTTGGATTACATTTAGATAAAATTTATGTTAGTGTAGTCTGACTACTTTTGGGTTACATTTAGATTACTTTTATGGTAGCGTAATCTGACTACTTTTGGATTACATTAGTTTGTTTAATGGTAGTGTAGTCAGGCTACTTTGGATTACATTTAGATTACTTTTATGGTAGTGTAATCTGAGTACTTTTAGATTACATTTTGATTACTTTTATGGTAGTGTAATGAGACTACTTTTGGATTACATTTAGATTACTTTTATTGTAACGCAATAAAGCAGCATTTTTTTACGTTTGTCTTTAGCGTTTTTTTAAGTTAGCATTTTCTACATTTTTTATTTGACGTTAGCATTAGCATTTTTTTAGATGAGCATTTTCTATGTGTTTTATTTTAATCAGTTTGACTTTAGTATTTTTTGCATGCTTTTTGATGTCATTTTTGACTTCAAGGTCACCCCTCAGTTACAAGCACTTGATTTTGGTATCTGATCATGTAATCCAGATCTTATGTAATTTGTTACTACTTTAATTAAAGGATTGGTGTGTGTGTGTGTGTGTTTTCAGCGTGCCATCAATGCATCAGTGGCAGTCAGTCACATGCGCCGTCTGCAGCAGAGCCACACTGACCCCGCCCCGCCAGCCCCCACACCGCTTATACAGGTGCTGGACGTCTCCGCCCCCGGTCCACCCCCTGACCTGTTGGACACCAATGGGAACCCGTCCTGCAGTCACATGTCCCTGGCACCTCATGCTGATGTCAGGGGGCGTGGCCCGCTCAAGGCCTGCAATAGTGAGCCGATGCACGCGCTGGTGATCTGCGAGACGGGTCAACATGCATATCACTCTGAATCTGACCTGCCCTGTGCTGCTAGCAGGTACAACACGACGCTAAACACTTTCATTATTACCTGTATTTCTATTTAATATCATGCTTTAGTTAGCCTGCTCCATTTTCAACATGTAGCAGTGCATTCTGGCATTTTTAGACCAAACTATTTAATGTTTTCAACATCCGTTTGTGAAATTAAAATCATAAAACCATTTTTGTTTAATTATTAGAAAAGTATAATGAGCCTGATCTGAAATAAATACATTAAATGTTGTATAAAATATAGAATACTTTCAGTTTCAAGTATAAAAGCTCCACATTCCAGTTTGCTGATGAAATGTTTGTTTTATTTAGTGTACTGAAACAATTTGATTCATTTAGCTTGTTCATCTCTGTCTGGTTTTATGATTCTTTAATGATTACTGTAATCAATGATTAGTAGCATTGATTATTGAAACATTGGGGGGGGGGGGGGGGTGTAGGGAAATGTTCTCGAGCCGGGATTTGAACTCGGGACGCCCTAACCTCGGGACGCATGCTAACCACTAGGCTATTGTGCCAACCAGTTAGTTCCTTTTCAATTAATGAATTTAAAGAGCTGAATCACAAATTTAATTCAGTTTTATTCAGTGAATCAACTTTTATGAATCAGTGAATCGATTCTGTGTTTGAGTTCAGTTCATTCAGTTCCCTTTTCCAGTCAGTGAATTAAAAGATTTGATTCAAAAATGTAATTCAGTTCATTCGTTTAAGTAAATCAACATTTATGAGTCGGTGTATTGATTCTGTTTAACTTAAATTCATTCAGTTGCTCATTTAAAAAATGAATTCATAGAGTTGAATCAAGTTTAAATCAGTTACTAACTTCGATTCAGTAAATCAACATTTATGAATCAGTGAATTGATTCTATTTGAGTTTATTTCATTCAGGTGCATCAAGAATGTAACTCTGTTACTTCGTTTGATTCAGTGAATCAACTTTAGTGAGTCAGTGAATCGATTCTGTGTTTTAAGGTTTAATTAAGAAAATCGAAGAGTTGATTCAGCAATTGAATTCAGTTAGTTTGATTCAGTGAATCAACTTTTATGAATCAGTAAATTGATTCTGTTTAAGTTCAGTCCATTCAGTTATTTATTTCAGTTAATGAGTTCAAAGAGTTGATTCAAATATTTAACTGTTAGTTTGATTCGGTGAATCGATTCTCTGTTTGAGTTCAGTTCATTCAGTTCCCTCAAACTTCATTCAGTTAATTCGTTTAAGTAAATCAACTTTTATGAATCAGTGAATTGATTCTGTTTGTATTCAGTTCATTCAGTTGCCCATTTCAAAAAATGAATTCAGAGTTGAATCAAAAGTTTAACTCTGTTACTTCGTTTGATTCAGTCAATCAACTTTAGTGATTCAGTGAATCGATTCTGTGTTTGAGTTCAATTAATGAAATCAAAGAGTTGATTCAGCAATTTAATTCAGTTAGTTTGATGAATCAACTTCTATGAACCGCCAAATTGATTCTGTATTCATTCAGTTGTCCATTTCATTTAATCAATTCAAAGAGTTGATTCAAAAATGTAACTCTTAGTTTGATTTCAGTGAGTCAACTTTTACAAGAAAGTGAATCAAATCTGTGTTTATCTTTAATGAATTCAGTTGATAAAAACATTAAATCAGTTCATAAATTTTGAGTCAGTGAATTGATTCACGAGTCAATTTGAATAGACAAGTAATCAGAATTGATTCAGTGAGTCAATTTGTAAGTGATTCTTGCAGTTACATTGCCATTTGTAATGCTTTTAAACAGTTTATTGTTATATTTCAGCTTTTAATCTCTAAAACCCGTGTGTGTGTGTGTGTGTGTGTGTGTGTGTGTGCTTCAGGTCGGACAGAGTGACAGATGGGCGGGGCCTTTCTATGCAGACCGGAGTTTGCAGTGTGATGTAATGCTCTGAGCTGTGATTGACAGCTGTCAGTCAGATGAGGTGGGTGTGGGAGTTTTTTGATCATCTTTAAAAGTGAAAGTGAAAGTAAAAGTGTGACACGCGTCTGTGTGTGTGTGTGTTCTCCGTCTCTCAGGTGTGTGTTTCTCTCACGGCTGTGACTGAGTGCCAATCTCACACTGCGTCTGCGTCTCACATCCAGAGGAATTCAGGATCAGGCCGATCATTCTCATCCTCCGTCTGTTTTTTCCACATCCAGCAGTCGCCGAGCATCATGGGAAGGCGGATCACATGTGCCACTGTATTATTGAGAACGGCTGCGGGGTTTTATTCCTGAGGGGAGCCGGAGGACTGTGTTTAAAGAAGATTATTTTCGTATTTATCGCTCATATTGGAGGAGCTGCTCTCTGTATTTATCTTTTGTATCTGCAGATTTGGAGATCAGCTGACTGCTGGTTTAGGGATTTATAATGTGTGTATCACAGAGCGCTGATGTAAACAAACGCTAATGTGTGTCTGTATTAAACACATTTCAATAAAAGTATTTACACACCAGCCTGCAGAGCTCATGTGCTAGCAAATGTCGGACTTAATACTTCATCACGGTGGCGCAGTGGGTAGCACTGTGGTCTCACAGCAAGAAGGTTGCTGGTTCAAGTCCCGGCTGGGTCAGTGTGTGGAGTTTGCATGTTCTCCCCGTGTTGGCGTGGGTTTCCTGTGGGAAACACATGCGCTATAGGGGAATTGATGAAACTGGCCATAGTTTGTGAGTGTGTGTGTGTGTGTGAATGAGTTGCAGCTGGAAGAGCATTCGCTGTGTAAAACATATGCTGGAATAGTTGGCGGTTCATTCCACTGTGGCAACCCCTGATAAATAAGAGACTAAGCTGAAGGAAAATTAATGAAATGATCTAATTTAATGAGTAGAAATGTAATTCTTGCTCATTAATTAATTAAATTAATTAATTAATTTGGCTGTAAAAATACATTTTTGTTGTTTGTTTAATTGAAATCTATAAATTGAGTTCATATTCGAGTATTTTTGTTTAGAGAGAGCTTTTAAATGTCCAGATTTCCTTTTAATTTTGGTATTTTGTCAGTTTTGTTATATTTTTCTTTATATTTATATTATTATATATCCACTTTTTAGTCTATTTTTTTATTTATCACTTTATTTTGATTTTATTTTAGTAAGTTTATATCTGGAATTATTTTTAAATGTTTGTTTCACAATGTGCATTATTTTAAAAATGTTAATTTAATGCTACTTTCATTTAATTCTGTCATTTAACAGTATTTAATAATATTCGGGAATTGACTTTGTTCATATTTAACTGTAATTAATTTCTTTTTTAGCTTTTAAATGAATAATAATTTTCCGTTTTTCAGTTTTGCTTTCAGTAATTGTAGTATTTCATTTTGATTTAAGCAGTTCTATTTGATTTCATCAGAGCATTTCAGTTATGGTCAGGTTGTAAAAGCTTTATTGATGACAGCACATTTCAGAAAGCAGTGTACACAGTGTTGTGTATTAATATTCCACAGATCTCTTCATAACACACACTCAGTCCTCATTCACACACTTTATTATCATCATTTCTGTGTATCCACATGTAAAAAATATAATAGTGTATGGTAAATACTAGTGTTTTTGAACCATCCTACAGTAAAGTGTATCATACAGTATGTAGTGTAATGTTTACTAACTGTTAATGAATGCTGCAGCATACTGTAGTGCTGACTATAGTCAACTGATAAAATCTTATAAATACTGTAGTTTACTTAAATTTTTACTTCAGTAAACTGTGGTGTAGTGTAGTATAATAGAGTTTATTATTGTAGAAAACTACAGTATTGCCTCATTCGTGTATATTTATACAGTTGTTCTGTTACCATAGCAACTGTAGAATCGCCATAACAGATCAAATACTATAGTAGTTGTGTTACCATAGCAACTGTAGAATCGCCACAACAGATCAATTACGATAGCTGTTGTGTTACCATAGCAACTATATAATCACCACAACAGATGAAGTACTATAGTTGTTGTGTGTGTTACCATAGCAATTATAGAACTATCAACAGATTAATTAAGCTGCGGCCACACTGGGCTTTTCTGCCCATAGACTTCCATTCATACTCATGTGAATGCGTCACACCGGAAACGCAAGGCCATGCGGCAAGTTTCGCTGATTGCTGCGTCAGTAAGTTCAAACTTGGTGAACTCTGACCTGCGAAATCGCATCACTTGACTGCGTGAGACCAAGGATCAACACATGACCTCGCTCGCTTTATTAAATGTCTAATCATCTTGTTTAATCCCGCCCCTTTTCGCAGAGCTGTGCGACTTTTGCATGCTCAAACTTTGACCACAGCTTTACTATACTTTTTATGTTACCATAACAACTGTAAAACCACCACAGCAGATCAAGAACGATAGTTGTTTTGTGCGTTACTATAGCAACTATCGAATCACAACAGAACAATCACTATAGTAGTTGTTACCATAGCAACTATAGAATCACCACAACAGAATAATCACTATTGTTGTGTTACCATAGCAACTATAGAATCACCACAACAGAATAATCACTATTGTTGTGTTACCATAGCAACTATTGAATCACCACAACAGAATAATCACTATTGTTGTGTTACCATAGCAACTATAGAATCACCACAACAGAATAATCACTATTGTTGTGTTACCATAGCAACTATTGAATCACCACAACAGAATAATCACTATTGTTGTGTTACCATAGCAACTATAGAATCGCCACAACAGAATAATCACTATTGTTGTGTTACCATAGCAACTATAGAATCACCACAACAGAATAATCACTATTGTTGTGTTACCATAGCAACTATAGAATCACCACAACAGAACAATCACGATAGTAGTTGTGTTACCATAGCAACTATAGAATCACCACAACAGAATAATCACTATTGTTGTGTTACCATAGCAACTATAGAATCACCACAACAGAATAATCACTATTGTTGTGTTACCATAGCAACTATAGAATCACCACAACAGAATAATCACTATTGTTGTGTTACCATAGCAACTATAGAATCACCACAACAGAATAATCACTATTGTTGTGTTACCATAGCAACTATAGAATCACCACAACAGAATAATCACTATTGTTGTGTTACCATAGCAACTATAGAATCGCCACAACAGAATAATCACTATTGTTGTGTTACCATAGCAACTATAGAATCGCCACAATAAAACAATCACTATTGGTGTTGTTACCATAGCAACTGTAGAATCACCACAACAGATCAAGTACTATAGTTGTTGTGTTACTATAGCAACTATCGAATCACAACAGAACAATCACTATAGTAGTTGTTACCATAGCAACTATAGAATCACCACAACAGAACAATCACGATAGTAGTTGTGTTACCATAGCAACTATAGAATCACCACAACAGAACAATCACGATAGTAGTTGTGTTACCATAGCAACTATAGAATCACCACAACAGAATAATCACTATTGTTGTGTTACCATAGCAACTATAGAATCACCACAACAGAATAATCACTATTGTTGTGTTACCATAGCAACTATAGAATCACCACAACAGAATAATCACTATTGTTGTGTTACCATAGCAACTATAGAATCGCCACAATAAAACAATCACTATTGGTGTTGTTACCATAGCAACTGTAGAATCACCACAACAGATCAAGTACTATAGTTGTTGTGTTACTATAGCAACTATCGAATCACAACAGAACAATCACTATAGTAGTTGTTACCATAGCAACTATAGAATCACCACAACAGAATAATCACTATTGTTGTGTTACCATAGCAACTATAGAATCACCACAACAGAACAATCACGATAGTAGTTGTGTTACCATAGCAACTATAGAATCACCACAACAGAATAATCACTATTGTTGTGTTACCATAGCAACTATAGAATCACCACAACAGAATAATCACTATTGTTGTGTTACCATAGCAACTATAGAATCACCACAACAGAATAATCACTATTGTTGTGTTACCATAGCAACTATAGAATCACCACAACAGAATAATCACTATTGTTGTGTTACCATAGCAACTATTGAATCACCACAACAGAATAATCACTATTGTTGTGTTACCATAGCAACTATAGAATCGCCACAACAGAATAATCACTATTGTTGTGTTACCATAGCAACTATAGAATCGCCACAATAAAACAATCACTATTGGTGTTGTTACCATAGCAACTGTAGAATCACCACAACAGATCAAGTACTATAGTTGTTGTGTTACTATAGCAACTATCGAACCACAACAGAACAATCACTATAGTTGTTGTGTCACCATAGCAACAGTAGAATCACTGCATTGCATTAATACAAGTATTTTGTCTATAGTACGGTTCAAAAACACCAGTGTTTACTATAAATTACTATAGTAGTATTTTTGCTGTGATGAGTGTGTGTTGTTGAGTGTGTGTGGTTTTCCCCTCAGCCCTGGCACATGTTCAGTCTGGTGACTTTATTGCGAATATCGTCTCGGAGCTTCTCCACCTGAGCGTCCAGCCCGAGCAGACGAGTGCTGTTCCCTTCGATGTCTGCCGCTCTCTGCTGTATCGACACCTCTTTATCTGACAAACACAAGCAGTCAGCGGTTACCATGGCGATCAGAGTGTGATTATTGTGATTAGTTAGATTCAGTTTGATTTTCTTCAGTTTGTTTGTTGTATGACAGCGCTCTGTAGGGGCTGTGCACTACAGTTTTGTGTATAAGAAAATCAGCAAAACGTTCTAATCAAAAAGAGAATAGAATTTAAATAAGACAAAACTCGAAGAGAAAAAAGTGACGATTATGGGATGTGCAGTGGGCGGTACCTTTCAGTGCCTTGATGATGTCAGAAGTGTCCGTCATCAGAGACTCCGCCTCCTTCTGCAGGTTCAGCAGACGCACTGAATCTTCTCCAGCTTGAGTGTTTTCAGCCGCCGCCAGCTTCATCTGCTCCAGCGCCTGCTTCAGCTCCTCCAGATCCTGCAGTCGGGTGTTAGTTTAGTAAATAAACCACTGCTGATGATCATGTGTGAGTGTTGGGTGTGTTTCAGTACCTCTGCGGCGCGGTCGGCCTCGTCTTGAGCTAAATTCGCCTGTTTTTGAGCATCGTTTGCGAGCGTTTTTCCTGTTGGCAAGTCTGTTTTGAGTGAGTCCAGCAGGGGGCGCATCTCATCCAGCAGCTCTGGGATACCCACAATCCCCTGCTCTGCGGGAGTCAGAGCATCCTCAATCTGAAACAAACAAGTGAGTGCCATTGTTTGGTTATTAAGTAAGGGATAAAGTACATCCAGGCGTGTTTTATTGCAGATTATTTCACGGCTGCTCTGTATACTTCACTCTGATTGGTCAGTTGGAATGTTCCGAGGTATGTTATTGCCTGATAACAACTCATTAAACTAATAACACTGCTCCGTCAAACAAAACGACAATATACACGTATGCCTGTAGGGGGCACTGCCCAGAGTCAAAGACTAGAGAATACACAAGACGGGTCACTCATATAGTTTTGGAGAAGTGTAATGGTCAATGTGGCAAATGAAGTCCCGCCTACTAGCACAGGAGCCAATCAGCAATTGATATAGACTGAGGGGCTTGGACCAGGCGTGAGTTTCTGCAGATTTTGTGTAATTCAAACATTTAAAAATAAACTAAAGAGACAGTTGTTGTTTAATTTTAATGGTGATTCCGAATTTGAAATATAATCGTAAGCTTTGGAAGCGATTTTGGAGAAATTTCTATTGTGTTTCTATTGTGTTGTGTTTTTTAGTTTTTTGCTAACGTGCAAACTCACACTCCACCCCACACCACACCCTGCTGTTCATCTACGTCATGCAACCCCCACACGCCCCCTCACCTGGTTGTTTTCTCAGAATAAGCCCTTCAGTCTTAGACAACAGAACTACATTTTGCGTCAGGCTGACGATAAACCGTTTGGGCTTTATTCTACGATAATAGCCTCCTGGATGTACTTTATCCTGTTTATAACACTGATATTTGCTACAAAATATTTAAACGCAAAGCTGACAGAAACAAAAACAGCTGATGGAGTAAACAAATTTGCTTAATTTGCACATCAAATTCGCTTCATTCAGGCTTCAAATTCGCTTAATTAGCCCATTAAATTTGCGCATCGGATTTGTTTTTTTATTCACGCATCAAATTCATTTAATTTGTGCATCAAATTTGCCTAATTTGCGCATCTAATTAGCCCTTCTAATTTGCTTAATTTGCGTATCAGATTTCCTTTGTGCATCACATTTGCTTAATTTGTGCATCAGATCTGCTTAATTTGCATCAAATTTGCTTAATTTGCCCATCAGATTTGCTTAAATCGTGTATCAAATTTGCTTAATTTGCACATCAGATTTGTTTAATTCGTCCATCAGATTTGCTTAATTCGCGCATCAAGTTTGCTTAATTTGCGTATCAGATTTGCTTAATTTGCGCATCAGATTTGCTTAATTGACGTTTGCTTAATTTGCGCATCAGATTTGCTTAATTTTGCACATCAGAATTGCTTAATTCGCGCATCAAATTCACTTCATTCACGCATCAAATTTGCTTAATTTGCGTATCAGATTTGCTTTGTGCATCACATTTGCTTAATTTGCACATCAGATTTGCTTAATTCGCGCATCAGATTCGTTTAATTCGCGTATCAAATTTCCTTAATTTGTGTATCAGATTTGTTTAATTTGCGTATCAAATTTGCTTAATTTGCGCATCAGATTTGCTTAATTTACGTTTGCTTAATTTGTGCATCAGATTTGCTTAATTTGTGCAAAAGATTCGCTTTATTTGTGCATCAAATTTGCTTATTTTGCACATCAGAATTGCTTAATTCGCGCATCAAATTCACTTCATTCACGCATCAAATTTGCTTAATTTGCGTATCAGATTTGCTTTGTGCATCACATTTGCTTAATTTGCACATCAGATTTGCTTAATTCACGCATCAGATTCGTTTAATTCGTGTATCAAATTTCCTTAATTTGTGTATCAGATTTGCTTAATTTGCGCATCAGATTTGCTTAATTCGCGCATCTAATTTGTTTAATTAGGTATCAGATTTGCTTAATTTGCGCATCAGATTTGCTTAATTTACGTTTGCTTAATTTGTGCATCAGATTTGCTTAATTTGTGCAAAAGATTCGCTTTATTTGTGCATCAAATTTGCTTATTTTGCACATTAGAATTGCTTAATTCGCGCATCAAATTCACTTCATTCACGCATCAAATTTGCTTAATTTGCGCATCAGATTTGCTTAATTTGCGCATCTAATTTGCTTAATTTGCATCAGATTTGCTTAATTTGCGCATCTAATTTGCTTAATTTGCATCAGATTTGCTTTATTTGCGAATCAAATTTGCTTAATTTGCGCATCAGATTTGCTTAATTCGGGCATCAGATTTGCTAAATTTGCGCTTCAAATTTGCTTAAATTGCGCATCAGATTTGCTTAATTTGCGCATCAGATTTGCTTTATTTGCGCATCAGATTTGCATACCTGCCCAACCTATACACTAACCTACGCATTATTCAAACACTAGATGGTGCTAAACAGTCGAAAACAGCTGATGGAGTATACACTATCCTGCACGTTATTCAGACACTAGATGGCGCCAAACATCAAAAACACACAGCTGACAAACACTAAAACAGCTGATGGAGTATACACTAACCTGCGCATTATTCAGACACTAGATGGCGCCAAACAGCAGTGGCGTTAGAGACCAGTATATATATATATATATATATATATATATATATATATATATATATATATACATATATGAACATATTCACTGACGATCAAGATGATTTGAAGTCCCTGGATGAGCCTGTGTTATTAGTTTAATGAGTTGTTATCAGGGAATAACATACCTTGGAATGTCGCAACTGACTAATCAGAATCGAATATTCCAGACAGCCGTGTAATATTGTTTTTTAATAATGGTATGGAGTTTTGTGATTGGTTATGACCTGCTGAATGTCCTTCTTGACGTTTTCCGCAATGGTTCCGCTTTGATTGATTTTGTCCTTCAGGTCGTCCAAAATGTTCTCGTTTTCGTCCATGGTCTTCAGAATGCTCTCCGCGTCCTGCTGGATGCCAAACGCTGCGTCACTGCAGACGGAAACGTTCAAGCAATGTTAGCTAGTTTGCATTAATATGCATCAGCCGTGTATGTTTGTGTTGCCGTGTGAGTTTTGCGGAACCATGAGTAGATTTGTGTTATTGTGTGTATGTTTACAGTACTGTGTGTTGTTACCGTGTGTTTATAGCTCTCTTCAGGAGTTGTTTAGCCTCCTCCAGCTGTGCTCTGCTATCCTCCAGAGCTCCACTGCTATCAGGAACAGACTTCATCGCATCCTGAATCTCCTTCAGCTTCTTCTTCAGATTCTCCACACTGGCGGGAAACTGAGCCTCCAGAACGCCGTCACACACACGCTGCACCTGATCCGGGTCTGACTGAGGGTCTGAATACAAAACGAACAACGAACAACCTCAATTTAAAGGTGACGTGCTTTGAAATGTGCCTTTTTTATTCGATATTTGATGTAATCTCAACTGAAACATAAAGAGGGGCGGGACATAGAGTAGCTCCTCCCATTTAAAAAAAACAGCCAATAGTGTTGTTTTTCATAGCTCTGTCAGTGGGAGTGGTTGAGCTCAAGTGCATCAAGTGAGCAGCCAACGAGAAGAAGGGGGCGGGGCATGTCATACTAGAGCATAGGTCTCAAACTGGATTCCTGGAGGGCCACAGCTCTGCACAGTTTTGCTCCAACCCTAATCAAGCACAGCTGATCCAACTAATCAAAGTGTTCAAGACTACTAGAGACTATTAAGCCGGTGTGAGTTGGAGGTGGTTGGAAATAAACTAGCAGCTTGAGCTGCGGCCCTCCAGGAGTTGAGTTTGAGACCATTGCATATGATTGGTCAGAAGATTCCATGAGAAAAAATCGTTGATGCATTTACACGGAAGTGGCAAACTGCAAGCTTTGGATGTTTATATCTTCTAAATTTGCTAATTTTGTCACTGTTTTGGAACACAATATCTTATAGATATCTTTAACGGGGCGTTCACACCAGATGCTGCTTGTGCAGATATATAGCGCAAAATTAGATTAGTGAATATTTTAAGTTTAATCCCTTCATTCACACTTCAAATTTGCTTGATTTGCGCATCATATTCGCTTTATTAGCCCATCAAATTTGCTTAATTTGCACATCAGATTCGCTTAATTCACCCATCAAATTCGCTTCATTCATGCATCAAATTCACTTAATTTGCGCATCAAATTTGCTTAATTTGTGCATCAGATTTGCTTAATTTGTGCATCAGATTTGCTTAATTTGCGCATCAATAGTTGCAGATTCATGTCATGGACAGAGCTATAGTCTGCCCGGTGACTCTAGCTTTGTTGCTAAATGGCAAACATGGATTTTATTGAGAGAGTAGCTGTGTTTATGTGCTTTAGTAAGACTGAAAAACAGCCTAGATTTGTTCGGTGCCGTGTCAGAGTACACTAGATTCATTCATCAACTCCTCCAGAAACTGAACCTGTATGATGGAGGCTTTCAGCGGTGCTTCAGACTGAGCCAAGGCCAGTTGTCTGTTGTTGGCAAGAGGATTTCCCATCGGGGCACCAACAACAGGTGCTACGTCATAATCACACCCCTACGAGAGCAAGCTTCTGATTGGTTAACACGGCGGAATGTTTGCTAAAGCTCGAGTGGTTCGTCAAACATGCAAAATCCTCAATTCACGCCACATGATGTCTGTTTGTATTTTTGCATTGACTTAACATGTAAATCACTTAGGCTTGACACCTCATCCACGTTTAGTGTGCACGTACCATCAGACTAACATCATACCTGCCCAACATTTGTCTCTGAAAATCCGGGAAGGGGGTGGCAATGTGTGTTTGTCTGAATAACACAGTTGAGATATGGGTTAGTAACTGTACTATGGACTGGGGTCAGGGCGGCCGATGCGATCGGATACTATTCCAAAGTTGTCGACAAGGAGGTGTTACTGACTGAACCAAAAAGCTGAGGACTGGGGGTATTCCACGAGAAATAACTGTGCATTCACACAGGGCTTCATAGTCTACGCTTGACCGAAGGCATGTCTGAAGTTGGGGCTGATGTGCTCATCATAGTAGCGTCAGCCAATGAAATTAGTCCAAAATCGGCTACTGTCTGAGCTGGAGTATTTGCTTAAAGCGATCTGATTGGCTGATGCTTCTATTGGTGCTTGAAAAAAATTTCCCAACTTCTGCAGTGAGCAGTGCCACTGAATTGGTGCTGACAGATCCACAATGCAGTTCGGCACTGACTGATGTCACCTATTAAAAGTGAATGGGAAGCGTTGACGCTGACGCCCTGTGTGAATGGAGACTAACAAAATTGGAGGGTGCAGGAGATGGGTCTGAAATACGGGGGTATTGGCAAGTATGACTAACGTACTGATACTAACAGTTGAAGTTTGTCTGTACAGCACTTTTCACAATACTTATTGTTTTAAAGCAACTTTAGAGGGTGCAAAAGATGCACCTTTTTGCATTACGATCAAATTCAGAAAAGTTAAGTTAATTGGTTACCATAGTTACTATAAGTTAGTTAAAACATGTAGAAATGTTTTATTTTCAAGTCATGCAAACTTAAAGTATACAGAGTATGTGCAGCTTTACAAGAAACTCACCGGACAGAAAGTCCCTCAGAGTGTTTATGAAGTCTTTGGTGTCCTTCAGGTCTCCGTCCACATCGGCTCGCGCCTGCTTGATTTGATTGGCTAGTTTGTCAGTGGAAAGTCTCACCCTATTGGCTGAATCTTCAGCTTCCTGTATCTGTGTGTCAGAGAATATGTTTAGTTACCGTTCTCTTGTCATAACCTTGACTATTAAACTTTTCTTCATTGTCTCGTCTTTTTAACCCTTATGTGGTGTTTTCATTCACTTTGGGCTGATTTTGCGGCTTAATTTGTGCACAACTTGGATTCTTGGTTTATGTCATGACTTTACTTGACGGGTACATTATTATCATTAACTATTTCTTAACTACTCAACAACTCCTGTGCTTGAATGTAACTGTTATCGGTCTAGTTTGTGTTTACGTTGAAAAACAAAGCGTTCTGTCGACATCAGAATGAACAATTTAACCACAGGAGTTCATCATAGTTCCTAATGAAGTGACGTTTAGTTTACATGTTAGTACATCGGTAGTCATGTACTGTTATTATAAAGTGTTAGGACAATTATTGTTTCGGTGTGTTACCTGTGCCGCTGCTTTCGTTATTTTATCGTTGAGCTCCTGCAGTTTAGCCTTCACTTCGTCCGCGTCCTGAAAGGCTCTGTTTGCATTGGGAAGAGCTCCAGCGCAGTTGTCCTCCGCTCCACATGGGGGCGCTCCATTAGGAGGACACATATCCCCTGTGCAGCGCTCTGGAGTACACGGCTCCACACGATCACCACCACACACCTGAGAAACACACAATTAATCTTCTGAAAATCAACTTTTTTTTTTGTTTTCGCAAATCGGTTGCGGAAAGATTACCTTGACGGCGGTGGGTGTCAGATTGGGCCGGGTTGCCAGATCCTTCTTCAGCTTCTCCAGATCTTTGGTATTTCCAGGCTGAACATCGTATAAGCCACTCAATGCATTTTCTCGGATGCCTTCAGATTTCTTCAGCGTATCTTCAGTGGCGTTTGCTCGCTTGATGGCATCTGTCGACTTATCGAATGACCTCTGAATGGCGACGAAAGCACCTGAGAATTAAATCAGCTACTGTTAGAGTGTGTGGCACGGATGGAAACAGTAATTAGTGATTGCTCGGATCAAAAATTAAAGTTTGTTTTGACATAATATATATATTAGGGATGTAACGGTATCAGAATTTCACGGTACGGTAATACCTCGGTATGAATGTCACGGTACGGTATTTATTAAATAATTTACAGGAAAAACAAAACTTATGAAAATACTCCAAAAAAGTGCCAAAAGTGTCAATGACATACAAATTAGCCATCTATCTGTAAGCTTTGAAACAGGAACTTCAATTTTAATAACAAAAAAATATTAAACCATGTAAAAAAATTAAGTTTCAATTTAGTATTGTTGAAAAGTCATCACATTCAACATTTAATCACTCACTCACTTAGATAGAGATGGGTTTAAAGGAAAATTATCATATAAATATAATCTGGTAAAAGCTGGTATCTCTGGGTATTTACAACGTCCCCTACAACAGAAAAAAAACCTCTCATTTGGGACTGAGGTTTCTAGGACGAGAGATATGACTTGGCCCAGGTTGACAGCAGTGGGTAACGCTGTGCATTGTCTTTCCCCCACTTGAGAAGACAAACCATGAGTGAGATAGAGGTTTCATGTCTGCATCAATCTGAACAGTGTGCTGTGTTTCTGCAGTCCCCATGACTGATTATTAGTCCTATTCCCCAACTTGCAGGCACGTGCACACACAGTGCTCAACCTGTGCAGTGCACATGCCCTTTTTAGTCTTGGATAGAAAGTTCCCTTCCAAAATGACCAAAACACGACATACCCTCCGTCCCTGCTTTACAGTAAGTTACGAGCGCGACAACACAGCTGATAAGAACTCGCGCGACAACACCACTATTCAGTACGCGCGCGGCGACAACACCCGCTTTAGGGTTTTCCAGCTCTTTTTGATCCCCGCTTCTAGCAGCACACTCCATTTCCGCATTACTGGATCTGTAGCGACAACAGACCGCAAGGGATGATGGTCAAGCATGGGCTGATGGGAATTGTAGTTTCCGGTACCTCCCGTTCGCTTCATTCGCCTGAGCAAATTTTCTCAGAAGACCTATAGTTTTACCGAGTCATGCGACTACGGTAATATCGAAAAAAATAATATTGCGGTATGACGGTATTTACAATACCGTTACATCCCTAATATATATATATATATATATATATATATATATGCATATACAAATACACACATGCAAGCGTATATTTGAGAAAATGTTTGTTTATGTTTAGCTATAAATATGATACAAATTATATATCAATTTGAATATGAATGCAACATATATAGTTTTGTTTTTAATATTTACACAACAAATATATATATATATCACACACATGTCTTATGTCAAAACACTTTTATTTTGGAAGCGATTACTTAATCTTTTCTCAGCACTAAAAGTAATATATTACAATCTTAAGCCCAGGCGAGAAAAAAAAACGTAACTTACATTTCTTTCTTACAAATTAACACAGTTTGATCCATGCCATTTTGGGACCCCCAGAGTTACTATAGGGAGTCAAATCAAACACCCACCTTCGCTCTTTCAATTTTCAAATTTCTACTTTGTCCATAACAACAGCCCTCCACTTTCGTCCATGACAACAATTCCCAACCCCCAGTCTTCACTTTTGTCCGCGACAACAACTCTGAACCCCCCTGCTCTACACTTTTGGCTGCGACAACAACTCCCAAGCCCCCGGCCCCCACAACCCTCCACAACAACAACTCTTAACCCCTTGGTCGTCACTTTCACCTGCAACACCACCAACCAGATACCGCCCAGCCTACGCCTCCCAGTCCCCAGTCTTCACTTTCGCCACAATGTTGTCATAGGACTCGTACCAGTCAGTGGCGTCCCTGCATTGAGTTATTTTTTTCTTAAAAGTGACTCCAGATTGTGATATATTTGTTTTTAAAGTTACCCCAGCATTGCATGTTGGATATGTTTATGTGCTAAGAGCTGATACGCACTAGCATTGATGGATTCGCCGCCGCCGTTAATGCCGTGTCTCTTGGTGAAAAAGTCCAGTCTCAGAGACGATAACAGATTCTCCAGATCGTCCAGGCTTCGCTCCAGATCTCGGTCAAGGGGTTGTGAAGGCAGATCATCCCTCAAAGTCTTCATCTGAGACCTGCACAGAACAATATCACATTGTTATTTCCTAAATAGTTCGTTTAGTACTCACAATCATTGTGAAAACCTTTTATTTGTCCTTTTTTGTTTAAATATTTTGACTTTAATATATTTAGAATTCTAATTTATTCCTCATTATTATTATTTTTTTCCTTCATTAACTGCGTCTGTATCCTGTGGAGTTCCTCAGGGCTCTGTCATTGGACCTGTTTGGTTTTCTCCGTCTGTGCTGCCACTTGGCTCATATAATTGTTTTAATATATGACCATTTTACCATTTTTACTCTGGCAGGACACATGTTTAGCCCTCTTTGTTATCATGTGAGAATTGCAGACATCCCAAGTTACGTTTGTCTCCCGCATACGCATAGCGAAGTGTTTGTGTACCTGAGCGTGTGTGTGTGTGCCTATGAAAGTTAGTGTCTGCACCTGAGTGTGTGTGTGCCTAAGTGATGGTGTGTGTATGTGTTTACCTCAGAGCATGTACCTGAGTGTGTGTGTGTGTGTACCTTAGAGAATGTACTTGAGTGTGTGTTTCTGTGTGTGTGTACCGTGAAGCATATACCAGACTATGTGTATGTGTGTGTGTGTTTACCTGAGTGTGTTGAGTTTCTGCAGAGCATCATTTACAGTGCGTCCTGACTCCGGTGTGTCCCCCAGGCTCTGCTGTATGAGTGTGAGCGTCTGCTGGAGGGTCTGGATCCAGCGCGAGGTGTTGCCGGATGTGGGCTGACCGCCGGACCACAGCAGCTGGTTAGTGAGCCGCTCCAGATCCACCGTCAGATCCTGCAGCTGCGAGCTCATGCTGAAGAAGCAGGACGGGCATGCAGGGCATTGTGGGAAACTGGCGCAGTGTCCCCGGCTGCAGGCGTCACAGCGGGGGCCGGTAACACCCGGTTTACAGCGACACACACCTGTGCGCTTATCACACGCCTCAGTGCCCAACTGGTCACAGTCACACCCTGATCAACACATCACATCATGTCAGATACTGTCAGTGTTAAAGTCCGTGTGAACAGGAAGTTTCTGAGACTTAAATTTTAGTATGCTAATGAGCTTCTATAATAAACTGAATATTGAGTAGGGGGCGGAGCTTTGTTTGCTCATTATTCAGTCATTATATATAATCAGGATATTAATATGTATCCTGTCACATTTGCGTGCAAAAACAGTCTGTGTGTGTGCGTAAACTTTCGTATTGACATTGTGTGTGACTCATCGTTGCAGAAAGGCTTGAATTAACTCCACAACAAATACATCAAATAATCATTGGGAAAGTTCTTACTGTAATATTTCTCACAGACGTTATGTGAGATCTGCTTCATGTCTGTCACTGTGATGTTTATCTGACGCAGCCGAGGCAGAGATTCAGGCACACTCTGATGACGTATTCACACCAGCCGTGGCACGCTCAGATATATCGTGCATTCACACGTAAATAGACAGGTGAACGTTTTGAGTTTACTCTCTTCATTCGCACGTCATATCTCCTTCACAATAGACGTAAAAGTGCATCATGGGCGGGGCTTCTGTCTGCCTGGTGACTGTAGCTTCGTTGCTAAAAGGTTAACATGGATTTTATTGAGAGAATAACTGTGTTTATGTGCTTTAGGAAGGCTGAAAAATAGTGTTGATTTGTTCGGAGCGGTGTCTAAGTTCACTACATTCTTTCAGAGGTGCACCCAGCTCTGTGAGTTCATCAACTCCTCCAGAAACTGAAGCTGGAAAGCTCCTGATTCGTTAACGGTGCGTGAATGTCCGCTGAAGTTCAAATTTTCCAACTCGAGCGAAACGTGCAACACACGCACTAAGCGTGTCAATCGAGCAAAATGCTCAACTCACACCGCTTCATTCGTGCGAATCGCGTCATTTGCGTTGCCTCATTCGCAGCCATAGCATCATTCGCGTCGCCTCATTCACATGTATAGCGTCATTTGCGCAAATCGTGTCATTTGCACTGCCTTATTCACACATATCGCGTCATTTGCACTGCCTCATTTGCGCCATCTTATTCGTGCGTATCGCGTCATTTGTGCCACTTCATTCGCGTGTCTCGCATCATTTGCTCTGTCAGATTCGCGAGTATCGTGTCATTTGTGCCACATCATTGGTGCATATTGCGTCATTTGCACCGTCTCATTCAGAATTTCGTGTCATTTGCGGCACTTCATTCGCAAGTATCGCGTCATTCGCACCGCCTCATTCGTTCATATCGCATCATTTGCGCCACCTCATGCGCGCGTAACACATCATTTGTGGCATCTCATTCGCTCGTATGGCGTCATTTACGCCGCCTCATTCGCACGTATGACATCATTTACGCCGCCTCATTCGCACGTATGACATTATTTACGCCGCCTCATTCGCACGTATGACATCATTTACGCCGCCTCATTCGCACGTATCACGTCATTTGTCCTGCCTCATTCACATGTCAGACTTTAAAAGAAGTGATGTGCAATTAAAATAATAGCATTTAGATACTTACGTCTACAGCCAATCAGAGGATCTCCGTATGTGTTGTCAGGGCAACCACTGCAAGTCCGGCCCCCATTCCCAGGACGGCATTGACATTGACCGGTGCGCTAAACCACAAAAACACGTGAGAACCGTGTGTGTGTGTGTGTGTTTGTTTGTTTTTGTGTGTGTGTTCCTGTAAATTAGTAAGTGTGCATGTTATATGTGTGTGTTTGTGTGTGTGGGTGTGTATGTACCTGGTCACAGGTGGCGCTGCGGGCATTATCAGGGTCACAGCCGCAGGGTTGGCATCCGCTGGGTGATGTGGGGTTCCAGTAACCGGCAGCGCAGCGATCGCACGACAATCCCTCCATATTAGAGCGACACACACACTGACCCGTCAGCTGATTACACACACCGCTGAGAGAACCCACAGAACTACAGGAACACTCTGAACACACACACACACACACCTATCAGTGCAGTTGTAGTCACATTCAATCTAATTCAGTTGCGTTCATTATGTTCATTCACATGTGTTTAATTTCATCGATTATTTATTGTCAGTTTGATGTTCATTAGTGATGATTTAATTAGCAAGCTGTTGTGTTGTTATTGTTGTTGTGGTGATGTGGTGTTGTGATGCTATATTGTGCTGTTGTGTTGTGGTATTGGTATTGTGTTGATATGGTGTTATGTTGTGTTGTTATGGTGTTGTGTTGATGTGTAATCATGGTTTGTTCTTATGTTATTGTGTTGGACTGTTGTGTTGTTATGGTGTTGTGTTGATGTGTTCTCATGGTGTTGTGTAGTTATGGTGTTGTGTTGATGTGCTCTTATGGTGTTTTGTAGTTATGGTGTGTTGATTTGGTGTTGTGCTGTTATGGAGTAGTGTTGATATGGTGTTGTGTTGATATTGTGTTGTTATGGTGTTGTTTTGATATGGTGTGCTGATGTGTTATTATGGTTTGTTCATATGTTATTGTGTTGTACTGTTGTGTTATTATGGTGTTGTGTTGATATGATGTTGTGTTAATATGTTGTTATGGCTTTGTGTAGTCATGGTGTGTTGTTATGGTATTATGTTGTAATGTTGTGTTGTTATGGTGTGTGCAGTTGTGCTGTTATGGTGTGTTGTGGTGTGCTGTTGTGTTGTTGTGGTATTGTGTTTTGTTATTGTGTTATGTTTCGGTGTCATTGTGGTGTTGTGGTATTGTGTTTTGTTGTCAAGGTGTTGTGCTGTCATGGTGTTGTGTCGTCATGCTGTTTTGAAGTGCTGTGCTATGGTGTTGTGTTGTACTGTTATTTTGTTCTGTTGTGGTGTTGTGTTGTTGCGGTTTTTGTGTTGTGTTGATGTGTTATGGTGTTGTGCTTTTATGGTGTTGTGTTGTGCTGTTGTGGTGTTATGATGTTTTTCAAGTTGTTGTGTTTATATGGTGTTGTGTTGATGTGTTGTGCTGTTGTGTTTTGTTGTGGTGTTGTGGAATTATGATATTGTGTTGTGCTGTTATGTTATGGAGTTATGTTGTGGTGTTGTGTGGTGTTGTTATGTTGTGTTACGGTGTTGTTGTGGTATTTTGATGTGCTGTTGTGTTATGGTATTGTGTTTTGTTGTATTATGGAGTTAGGTTGTGGTGTTGTTATGGTGTTGCACTGCTGTGTGGTTAAGATGTTGTGGTAATGTTGTGTTGTGTTGTTCTGTTGTTATGGTATTGTGTGGTGTTGTTATGGTGTAATGTTATCAAGGTGTGGTGTGGTTATTGTTTTGTTATGCTGTTGTGTTATGTTGTAGATGTTTTGTGCTGGTGTTGTGCTGGTGTTGTTGTGTAGTTGTGTAGTGTAACTGACTGGAGCAGCCGAGCGGGTTGTTGGCGTTGAGGTTGTAGAATCCAGCTTTGCAGCGGTCGCAGCGCTCGCCCTCCACATTCTGCTTACACACACACACTCCTGTTCCTGCATCACACTGACCACCGTTCTCTGAGCCCGCCGGGTCACACAGACAACCTGAACACACACACACACACACACACACACACACACACACCATCATCATCCGAGAGAGAGAGAGAGAGAGAGAGAGAGTGTATTTGTACAGTATGAAATGTGATTGTGTGTGTGTGTGTGTGTGTGTATGTGTGTGTGTGTGTGTGTGTGTGTGTGTGTGTGTGTGTGTGTATGTGTGTGTGTGTGTGTGTTGTGTGTTGTGTACATGTATGGTATGTGTGCATGTTTGTGTATGGTGTGTGTGTGTGTGTACTCACGCAGGCAGGCGTCTGCACTCCTCATGTCACTCAGTGGGTTGGGGTAGTAGTTTCTCTCGCAGCGTTCGCACTGTGGTCCAGTGGTGTGATGCGCGCACGCGTCACACACTCCTCCACTGCTGCGGCCCGTCGCCTCATAGCGCTCCGGGTCAAAGTGGCAGCGCTCAGAGTGATTATTACACTCACATCCTGCAGGAGACACACACACACGCTCAGATACTCACACATTGATCACCATAATGCTGTACTCACTACACACACTACTCATAACACACTACTTACACGACTCAAACACTTTTCACAGCACTCACACTACTTAGAATTCTCACAATTGTTACTTGAAAGACTTGAAACTTACGCTGCTGACGCTACTCACAGTCTACTCCATACTCACAAACTGCTCATACACTACTCACAGACTAATCATACTCACAGAGTACCAATTCTCCTTCCACACAAAAACTACTCGTACTTACTCTACTCAGTCACACTACTTATATTAACACTACTTAGACTACTTAGTTTACTCTGACTACTCATTATAATAGATCATAAATTATAATACTCCCTCCACTCATACTCACAAACTACTCACTCACTCATACTCACTCCACTCATACTCACTCTACTCATACTCACAAACTACTCACCCACTCTACTCATACTCCCTCCACTCATACTCACAAACTACTCACTCACTCTACTCATACTCTTTCCACTCATACTCACTCCACTCATACTCACTCTACTCATACTCACTTTGCTCAGACTACTCATACTCCTTCCACTCATACTCACTCTACTCATACTCACAAACTACTCACTCACTCTACTCATACTCACTCCACTCATACTCACTCTACTCATACTCACTCCACTCATACTCACTCTACTCATACTAACAAACTACTGACTCACTCTAGTCATAATCAATTTACTCATACTCACTCTACTCATACTCCCTCCACTCATACTCACAAACTACTCACTCACTCTACTCACTCCACTCATACTCTACTTATACTCCTTCCAATCATACTCACTCCACTCATACTCTACTTATACTCCTTCCAATCATACTCACTCCACTCATACTCACTCTACTCATACTCACTTTGTTAAGACTACTCATACTCCTTCCACTCATACTCACTCTACTCATACTCTTTCCACTCATACTCACTCCACTCATACTCACTCTACTCATACTCACTTTACTCAGACTACTCATACTCCCTCCACTCATACGCAGACTACTCAAACGCCTTCCACTCATACTCACTCCACTCATACTCCCTCAAGTCATACTCTCTTCATACTCACTCTACTCAGACTACTTAAAGTCCCTTCACTCATACTCAGACTACTCATAATGCCTCCACTCATACTTACTCTACTCATACTCTCTCTACTCAGAATACTCATACTCCTTCCACTCATACTCACTCTACTCATACTCCCTCCAGTCATACTCACTCTCTTCATACTCACTCTACTCAGACTACTCATAGTCCCTACATTCATACTCCGACTACTCATACTCATTCCACTCATGCTCACTTTACTCATACTCACTCAGACTACTCATACTCCCTTGACTCATATTCCCTCTACTCATACTCACTCTTTTCAGACTACTCATCCTCCCTCCACTCATGCTTACTCTACTCATACTCCCTCCACTCATACTCCCTCTACTCATACTCACTCTTTTCAGACTACTCATACTAACTTAACTCATGCTCGCTCATACTCAAACTACTCAGATTAATCTTACTCCCTCCCATCATACTCAGACTACTCACATACTCACTTTACTCAGACTATTCAAACTCCATCGACTTATACTCACTCTACTCAAACTTAGACTAATCAGACTACTCGTATGCACTCATACTCACAGACTACCCATCCCCACACTACTCATACTCACTTTACTCAGACTACTTGTAATCCCTCCACTCATACTCAGACTACTCATATGCACTCTACTCACAGACTACTCATCCTCACACTATTTATACTCAGACAACTCATACTCACTCTATTCAGACTCCTCATACTTTTGTACTCACTCCACAAATACTCACACTACACGCAGACCACTCATAGTCACTCTACTCATACTCACAGACTATTAATAATACTCACACTACTCATACTCAGACTACCAGAGTACTCATACTCCTTCCACTCATACTCATTCAATTCACAGACTGCTCATACTCACACTACTCAGACTAATCATACACACTCCAGTCCTCCTCAATGGTACTCACAGACCACTCATGTTCACACTATAATGTTCACACTATAATGCTTATACTCTTGACACTATTTATTATGCTTTCACAACTTTCTTTACTCACACACTACTCATAATAGTGCAGTGTTTGTATGCAGACGTACGCTTGCAGGCGTGTGTGTTTCCGCTCTCCGCTGGTCTCCAGGGAAGGTCATTATAGAAGTCGTCACATCGATCACAGTTCACACCGGCTGTGTTGTGCTGGCACTCACACATACCGCCAACCTACACACACACACACACACACACACACACTATAAGTGAGTTTAAAATTGGCATGGAATCAAAACTCAACCACTTCACTTGTATATATAGTAGTGCGTGTTATAAACGATGTCTCTGTGCACTTTATTATTTTGTAAATATTCATTTGCCCACAGAATCTTTCATCAAATATCATAGTCACATGGAATGCCTTTAGGGCGGAGCTATCAGTAATTTATGGTGGGGTTGTCAGTCCTTTAGGTCGGGGCTATTAGTCCCTTAAGGCGGGGCTATTAGTCATTTATGGCAGGGCTGTCAGTAATTTAGGGCGGGGGGATCATTTATTTGGGGCGGGACTATCCGTTCTTTAGGGCGAGGATATCAGTTATTTAGGGCGGGGATATCAGTTATTTAGGGTGGGGCTATCAGTTATTTAGGGCGGGGATATCAGTTATTTAGGGTGGGGCTATCCGTTCTTTAGGGCGAGGATATCAGTTATTTAGGGCAGGGATATCAGTTATTTAGGGTGAGGCTATCAGTTCTTTAGGGCGGGGATATCAGTTATTTAGGGTGGGGCTATCAGTTCTTTAGGGCGGGGATATCAGTTATTTAGGGTGGGGCTATCAGTTCTTTAGGGCGGGGATATCAGTTATTTAGAATGGGCTATCAGTTCTTTAGGGTGGGGATATCAGTTATTTAGGGTGGGGCTATCAGTTCTTTAGGGTGGGGCTATCATTTATTTAGGGTGGGGCTATCAGTTCTTTAAGGTGGGGCTATCAGTTATTTAGGGTGGGGCTATCAGTTCTTTAGGGCGGGATATCAGTTCTTTTATACAGGAATATCAGTTTTTAAGGGTGGGGCTATCAGTGCGTGTTTTGTTTCTGCTCTGCCTTTATCCATTATCTGTCTCCCTCCATTTTGATTGCAGCACCCATCTCCCAACGATCCAATCAGTCTCCAAATTATGATATCAATCGCATGTACTTCACAATGTGGGAAAAAAGGACAATCTTAATTTCAATTACATGCTGACTTAATGAGTCTTAACTCTACCTGTCCCAGTACCACAACACTCTACATTACTGCCTTACTCCCCCTAGCGGGCGGTTCCATTTGACCAAGTTGATTGCATTATTATATAATCAAATGTGGACAAAACAATGATTGTTGGAAAGCTCAGAGACTCAGGGTTTCATTTCTGTTGACTGTTTTAACATAGAAGTGAAACTGATAGAAATATTGTCATGTCAGTGCTGTAGCGACTTAATTACTAATTTTTGTAATACCATTTTTACATTTGCTGAACAAATTGGTAAGACATGGCTTTGCAGCAAGTTCCAAATTCCAAAATATTTTGAAAAAATATACATGTTGTGTAAAATTAAAGTTCAGTGTGTGTGTGTGTGTGTGTGTGTTTTACCGGTGTGTTAGGAAGGTAGTTGTTGCTGGTGTCCTGAAGGCAGCGGTTGGCGTGTCCATGGCAGAAGCAGGAGCCGATGACCTTCATCTCTCTCAGAGCGTAATACTGACTCAGACCACGACCCGGCAGACTAGGAACCGGACCCAGCTGAGTCAGATTGACCCGCAGACCAGTGAACCCGGACGCCACTGAGGAGAAAAAACAGCCGTCTGAAGGTTAGTTTTAACATTATTATAATCAGGGGGCGGGGCTTGACCCTTTGCATCTGTCATTGCAGCCGCTAACACCACAAACTGTTCAACTATAAAAATTTGATTTAAAAATGTATCATTTTAAAGTTTTTATTTTAATATAATTTAAATTGTGACCTCGCTTCAAACACCTGTTAAAAGATCCCGATTTACATATGTTTAATCTTAATTTGTGAGTCACAAACCATCAATTAAAAGTACTGGAATAGCAGTCCATAGTGATATAAACAATGATGTTTATGGTAAATATTAATGTCATTGTTTAAAAGCAACTTGACGCTTCAAATGAATGTTGTAGCAGCTTCATTATTACACCAATAGGTGGCGACAAACAACCATGTAAATGTATTACATTTAGTACCATCTATAATTTATAAGTGTGTTTATGCGTAAGTAATTGAAACATTAACTAAAATGTGGCATTTAAAATTATGCATTTATAAAAATAAATTAAAATTGTAATATACTGATCCAATTCACAAGCTTTTTAATCAAATACGATTTCGGCAGGTTGATTCAGATATTTGGGATTAAATCATTTCCATCAGTTCTTATCAAAATCAATTAAAATAAAAATAACCCAGCATAACCATTTAATTGGATCAATTCAAAACAATCTCACCTTCAATTTTGTATTCGTTGGGTAGATTGATGTCTGCAAACTGACGAAGAGGGTAAAAGTGAATCTGAAAAGAAGACAATTATAAATGTATTAATTTGGCAAGCATGAGATGTGGTCCTTAAATAGACATCTGGAAGAGTAAATGATCTAATCAGGCTCCCTTTGGTGCCCATTTGGTTACTACTTGGTATAGACAAACTCCCCTTCCCAGAACATTGCAGGAAGTTTTTAGTGAGGGTAAGAACTTAAAGGTGTAACACAACGGAAATGTTTCAAGGGGACCCAAAACCACGACGGACTCTGCTGAGATATGGGTTTGTTATTATGTCCTGACTGTTGCTCAGTGAAGTGATTGGTGGTCTTTGAAAGGTGAGTTGTTTTTAGTTTATTTTAATATTCTGATAACATGACATGGGAACAAACACATACAAACAAGTCCAAATCAATAATGGTTGATTTGGATTTGTTTGTATGCGTTTTTTTTTTAATCTAAACAACCTGTCACCATTCACTGCCATTTTATGAATCACCAAGAACAGCAGATTCAGCTAAATACCTGCTGTAATGTTTTACTGAAGAAAGAAAGTCTCCTACGTCTTGGATGTCCTGTGGCTGGGTTAATTAACAGTATATTTTCAGTTTTGAGTGAACTGTCTCTTTAAGAGAACTTTAACCAATCGATAACGCCCTGGCAACCATAAACTAACGTTCCCAGAACATTGCGGAAAACTTTCCATCTAACGTACTGCAAGCCAAAGCTTGTTATCTAAACGTACCTTCTGGTCCTTGTAGGGGTCATCTGCGGTGGACGGCAGCGTGTAGCAGTACGTTTCTTCAAAGCTGCGAGGAAACGAAGTGCTGACCCGAGGAAAAGTGGACGGACAATTGGTGGCCATGTAGAGGACGGGTTGCCAAGACCGACCGTAATCCCTCGACCTCTCGATGATTAGCGCATCAGGCCTCGGGCCCTACAGACAGGGACGAATCCTTAAATGCGACATTAAATTTGACATTTTACATTGAATAAATATATTGAAGCGTATCAGATACCTTGAATGAGAGGAAAACGGTCTCCAGGTGATACTGTCCATTTAGATCCAGCTGCAGCGTCACAGGATTTACATCTGGAATTAGCCATCACATCAACAGTTGATCATGAACTCTATTGTCAGCTATTGTAAATTTACTATTGACTAGTATTGCGTAATGGAGCGGTTTACATATTGACTTGAATAATACATTTAAATGGATTTAATTAAAAGTGTGTACTGTTTATAATCTGCATGCGGTAGTTGTCAAAATTCAAACTTACTTTACCATTAATTTACAAAATAATTTACTCAATCATTCCTGAGTCAAATTTGTCCGGGGAGTCAGATAGATTTTTCACCACACCGGCACTGCATGTTCATGTCGCGTCAGTGATGGGTCGTTATTGAACGATTTGCTACCTACCTTGGAGTGGTCTGTTTCACACAGAATGCGCACGTGTGGCCTCAAAGCATATCGATATAAACAATATTGGATAACCCTAACCCTAATACCGCATCGCGGTGGGGAATCATATGGATATATCCTCAGTACCCAATATACCGCCCAGCCCTACTGGAAAACATCCACACTCTCTCATTCACTACATCCAATTTAGTAGATCAGTTCCCCTGTATGTGTTTGGACTGTGGGGAAAACCTGAGCACTCGGAGGAAACCCACGCCAACACGGGGAGAACATGCAAACTCCACACAGAGCTGACAGCTGACCCAGTAGGGACTCGAATCAGCGACCTTCTTGCTGTGAGGCCACAGTTCTAACCACCGAGGCACCATGTTGTCCAAATTAATTCAATGTATTTAAATAAAATACAATTATCAAATTGAATTCTAATTACCAAACTTTTTTTATTATAACAATTGCTTATAGTTCAGGTAACGTTATATGACTTTTTAAATTCAACATCACAAAGAAAAGGGAAATTATTAATTATTAAAGAGCAATATTATTGGAAACAAAACATAACATTTTGATAAATGACAGTCTTTTGTGCTGTGTATGATTATTTATATATAGCTTTATTATCATTTAAAATACAAAAAAGTATTAAGCGACTATATTTATGTCAATGAAGCAAGTTTCTGATTCTAATGACGGTTATATTTTTCGCGCGCTCAGCTGTTACTATAGTAACTTGTAGTAAACACGCCGTTTAAAGTTAAAATATGACCTGACTGAGTTATAATTTACCTCATCAATGACCCAAAATGGTGCTAAAACACAATAATTACATGTAAGTTTCGTTTTGAGGACCTCCTGTCATTTAACCTATGTCAGAAATTGTATTACAGAAATGTAAAGAAACTTGCTAACTTAGCTAGTATAGCACTGTTGTTTTTGTATCACGGATGCTTTTTTTCGAGGTCTTACCTTTCTTGGACTGCCACCATCGGTTCGGTCCGGCGCTGGAAATCACGTTCTGGATGGTGTGTGCGTTGTACGCCGCGGGATTGCGAGAATCACACGGACAACATTTCATCTTCCACTGAAACACATTGAAAAACATCGATTTAGACGTTAATATGTTGCTAAGAAGACCTAAAGCATTTGCAGGTATGCTTCATATGAATATCAACGTTTGTTCTCTAATATCAATAACAGAATTTGGGAAAAGGTGAACATAAATGAATATTGAATGCTGCATAATGTCGAAATTAAATGCTATAGGCTACTGTACTCTATACTGTAGTGTTTTTAAACCTTTACCTAAAAAGTGTAGGTCTTATCTACATTTAATTTGGTCATTAAGCAGGCAGTTTTGCTTAAAGCTACAACCATTTATACTGAAAAACTGTAATAAATGTAGTATACTTTTATTTTTACTAAAGAAAACTGTGGTGTATCGAGGTATATTATATAAACTATAGCTGGAAAACTACTGTATTGGGTCATTTGTTATTATAGTTGTTGTCTTACTTTTACCATAGCAACTGTAGATTTAAGGCAAGCACTTTATTTATTTTATTTATTTTATTTCCTTCGGCTTAGTCCCTTTATTCATCAGGGGTCTTCACAGCGGAATGAACCGCCAAACTATCAATTTTCTTGAAACTTCAGTTTTGCGAGATAAAGAGTAGAGCAAAGAAAAACATCCAGGGTGATAACAGTTAACTAAAACATTAATAATAAAACCGCTTTGTTTCTTGAAGTGAAATAATAATTAACCTACATCAAATAAACATATAACAATAAATCCAAGGAATTGTTAAAAATATATTTAAGTTATCTAATATTCATTCATTCATTTTCCTTCGGCCTAGTCTCTTACTTATCTGGGGTCACCCACAGTGGAATGAACCGCCAACTTATCCAGCATATGTTTTACCCAGCAGATGCCCTTCCAGCTGCAACCCAGTACTAGGAAAGACTCATTCACACACAAACACTCATACACTACGGCCAATTTAGTTGATCGATTGCCCTATAGCGCATGTGTTTGGACTGTGGGGGAAACCAGAGCACCAGGAGGAAACCCACACCAACACAGGGAGAACATGCAAACTCCACACAGAAACACCAACTGACCCAGCCGGGACTCAAACCAGCAACCTTCTTGCTATGAGGCGACAGTGCTAAAAACTAAGCCACTGTGTCACTATTTTATTATTTTTTTTAGATTTATTTGTTACCAAAAGTACTTTATTATAGAATGGTTAGTAATACTATAGTATTTTTATAGTATGTGGGAATTATTTTGGTTTTATTGTAAGCTCTCTTTTATATGGGTTTCATGTTAAAACCACTAAATCTTAATGTTATGTTCAAAAACACACTAGAAACCATTAAAATGTGCTGATTTTGTTGGCTAAAAGTTGACGGATTGTAGCATTTTCACAGCTTTTGTCTGTAGAGGAAACCACTGAGCTATTTGTGATGGTTTCTGTAGGACGTTTGTTTCACTAAGGAGCATTTAGAGGTAAATTATGCAATTATGTGGCCTCAGGCTGGTGAATTTGGGTTTGCTTAATTATTGTTTCATCATGTCTCGAAGAGAGAACAGTACGTCTGTGTGAATATTTCACTTCTCCTTCATTCCACTGCAAAACATCAGCAATAACCTGAATAAACATGTTCGTTATGCCTCAAACATCTGCTGCCAGCAAACCATGAAAACCAGAAATGAGGGAATGACACGAAAACCCTCTCAAGCTATACAAAGTCATAATGATTGAATTGTATTTTCTTTAATTTAATGTAATAATTTGGGATAATATGAATGAGAAAAGTACGAATTTAAGGGAAAACTGATTAATTTGCATGAAAGGAGTAAATTTTTTAAAATTATTTTCCCAATTCTCTTGGAAATTTTGCGGTAAAGAGGTAAAGAGTATAGAGCAAAATTAATAGAAAGACAATTCACCTCCCCCTTCTGACCATTAGAGTCTATATGTCAAACTACAGACGGAAGCTTAAAAAAATCAATCCAACCCAATATTGCTTTTAAACTCAAGTGTACATGTGTCTACATGGACTGTGCTTGTGTTGTAGGTGCGTCTGACCTGTCCGTGTGGAGAACAGACCACCTCAGAGCCCATCAGACCGCATGTGGAGGACGCCCGCAGGTTCTGCTCCCGACCCAGCAGCAGATCATCCATTGCTGGGTAACAGGCTCCACGCCGACAGTCCTGCTGTGCCGAACACATGGCAGACAGAGCTGGAGAACAACAGCACAGGTAAATCAGACTGCAGGTGCATTTCAAGCATTTTCTTTTATTTTTAATTTTTTTATTAAACTGGAATTATAAACTACAAATGTGTCATTTGCTGTAAACTATATTTATTATTAATGTGAAAAATGCAGAATTGTTTCATTTGAACTGTAATGCATTTTAAACTATTTAAAAAATAACAAAGTTAACAAAAATAACAGAGAGTTGGCAGTGACAGAGTTGACGATAACAGAGTTGACGATAACAGATTTGACGATAGCAGAGTTGACGATAGCAGAGTTGACGATAACAGATTTGACGATAACAGAGTTGACAATAATAGAGTTGACGATAGCAGAGTTGACTATAACAGAGATGATGATAGCAGTCAACTGACAGTTGATGATAACAGAGTTGACGATAATAGAGTTGACGATAACAGAGTTGACGATAGCAGAGTTGACGATAACAGAGTTGACGATAGCAGAGTTGACAATAACAAAGTTGACGATAACAGAGATGATGATAGCAGTCAACTGGCAGTTGATGATAACAGAGTTGACGATAGCAGAGTTGACGATAACAGAGTTGACGATAGCAGAGTTGACAATAACAAAGTTGACGATAACAGAGATGATGATAGCAGTCAACTGGCAGTTGATGATAACAGAGTTGACTATAACAGAGTTGACGAGAGCAGAGTTGACAATAGCAGAGTTGACGATAACAGAGTTGACGATAACAGAGTTGATGATAACAAAGTTCACGATAACAGAGTTGACGACAGCAGAGTTGACGATAACAGAGTTGATGATAACAAAGTTGACGATAACAGAGTTGACGATAGCAGAGTTGATGATAACAGAGTTGACGAAAGCAGTCAACTGACAGTTGATATTAACAGAGTTGACGATAGCAGAGTTGATGATAACAGAGTTGACGATAGCAGTCAACTGACAGTTGATATTAACAGAGTTGACGATAGCAGAGTTGATGATAACAGAGTTGACGATAGCAGAGTTGACAATAACAAAGTTGACGATAACAGAGATGATGATAGCAGTCAACTGACAGTTGATATTAACAGAGTTGACGATAGCAGTGAACTGACAGTTGATGATAACAGAGTTGACTATAACAGAGTTGACGAGAGCAGAGTTGACAATAGCAGAGTTGACGATAACAGAGATGATGATAGCAGTCAACTGAAAGTTGTTGAAAACAGCTTTGACGATAACAGAGTTGACGATAGCAGTCAACTGACAGTTGATGATAACAGGGTTGACGATAGCAGAGTTGACGATAACAGAGTTGATGATAGCAGTCAACTGGCAGTTGATGATAACAGAGTTGACTATAACAGAGTTGACGAGAGCAGAGTTGACAATAGCAGAGTTGACGATAACAGAGTTGACGATAACAGAGTTGATGATAACAAAGTTCACGATAACAGAGTTGACGACAGCAGAGTTGACGACAGCAGAGTTGACGATAACAGAGTTGATGATAACAAAGTTGACGATAACAGAGTTGACGATAGCAGAGTTGATGATAACAGAGTTGACGAAAGCAGTCAACTGACAGTTGATATTAACAGAGTTGACGATAGCAGAGTTGATGATAACAGAGTTGACGATAGCAGTCAACTGACAGTTGATATTAACAGAGTTGACGATAGCAGAGTTGATGATAACAGAGTTGACGATAGCAGAGTTGACAATAACAAAGTTGACGATAACAGAGATGATGATAGCAGTCAACTGACAGTTGATATTAACAGAGTTGACGATAGCAGTGAACTGACAGTTGATGATAACAGAGTTGACGAAAGCAGTCAACTGACAGTTGATATTAACAGAGTTGACGATAGCAGAGTTGATGATAACAGAGTTGACGATAGCAGTCAACTGACAGTTGATATTAACAGAGTTGACGATAGCAGAGTTGATGATAACAGAGTTGACGATAGCAGAGTTGACAATAACAAAGTTGACGATAACAGAGATGATGATAGCAGTCAACTGACAGTTGATATTAACAGAGTTGACGATAGCAGTGAACTGACAGTTGATGATAACAGAGTTGACTATAACAGAGTTGACGAGAGCAGAGTTGACATTAGCAGAGTTGACGATAACAGAGATGATGATAGCAGTCAACTGACAGTTGATGATAACAGGGTTGACGATAGCAAAGTTGACGATAACAGAGTTGATGATAGCAGTCAACTGGCAGTTGATGATAACAGAGTTGACTATAACAGAGTTGACGAGAGCAGAGTTGACAATAGCAGAGTTGACGATAGCAGAGTTGACAATAGCAGAGTTGACGATAACAGAGTTGACGATAACAGAGTTGATGATAACAGAGTTGACGATAATAGTTGACGATAACAGAGTTGATGATAACAAAGTTGACGATAACAGAGTTGACGATAGCAGAGTTGATGATAACAGAGTTGACGAAAGCAGTCAACTGACAGTTGATATTAACAGAGTTGACGATAGCAGAGTTGATGATAACAGAGTTAACGATAGCAGTCAACTGACAGTTGATATTAACAGAGTTGACGATAGCAGTCAACTGACAGTTGATGATAACAGAGTTGACTATAGCAGAGTTGACATTAACAGAGTTGACGATAACAGAGTTGATGATAACAAAGTTCACGATAGCAGAGTTGACAATAACAGAGTTGACGATAATAGTTGACAATAACAGAGTTGATGATAACAAAGTTGACGATAACAGAGTTGACGACAGCAGAGTTGATGATAACAGAGTTGACGATAGCAGTCAACTGACAGTTGATATTAACAGAGTTGACGATAGCAGTCAACTGACAGTTGATGATAACAGAGTTGACT
Source organism: Danio rerio (assembly GCF_049306965.1). Lineage (NCBI taxonomy): Eukaryota > Metazoa > Chordata > Actinopteri > Cypriniformes > Danionidae > Danio > Danio rerio. The sequence goes on from NC_133197.1 coordinate 1,149,823, forward strand.
ATAGCAGAGTTGACAATAACAGAGTTGATGATAACAAAGTTGACGATAACAGAGTTGACGACAGCAGAGTTGACGATAATAGAGTTGACGATAATAGAGTTGACGATAACAAATTTGACGATAGCAGAGTTGACGATAATAAAGTTGACGATAATAGAGTTGACGATAATAGTTGACGATAGCAGTCAACTGACAGTTGACGAGAGCAGAGTTGAAACTAACAGAGTTGACAATAAGAGTTGATGATAACAGAGTTGATGATAACATAGTTGGCGATAACAGTGTTGCCAATAACAGAATTGACGATAACAGTCGACTGACAAAGTTGATGATAACAGTTGACTGATAGAGTTGACGATAGCAGAGGTGACGATAGCAGAGTTTTCGATAGGAGAGTTGCCAATAACAGTCGACTGACAAAGTTGATGATAACAGTGTTGACAATGATAGAGCTGACAATAGCAGAGTTGATGATAACAGAGTTGACAATGATAGAGCTGACAATAGCAGAATTGATGATAACAGTCACCTAACATAGTTGACAATAACAGAATTGACGATAGCAGAGTTGACATTGACAGAGTTGACTGTGACTGTGACTTTTTTGTTGTTGTCAAACATTACTGTTTACATAAACATTCATAAATACATATAAATCACTAAACATTCTCAAGTTTACTCTTGAATAACCTCAAAAAGCAACACTTTATTATAGTAAAAAATAAAAAGTATTGTTGAATTAAAGCAATAAAACTGATTTTTAGGCAACTGAAACTCAGGAAAGTGCTCAAAAGCAAACATGGGTTTTTGAAAATCCTTGAACTATATTTGAAATAAAATTTGTTTATGGTTTTATTTCAACTATTTTACTGTACAGCTGTCAAAACACAGAATGAAGCAAAGACAAATTCTTGATTTAAAAATAAATCTTTTAATCTTGTACAACAACACTGACAAATAACACACATTTGATCAAGATTTCAGAAACCGCATTCGAATATCAGCAGAATTTAATTCAGCTAATTTGATTAAAAATCTTTGAACACGACTGTTGAACATGGTCGATTTGATAAATTACATAAAGTACATACTTTACATAAAGTGTTAGTCAAATGTAAAGTACAGTAAGGACTTTCATGACGCTACATATGCTGAGCTCTGAATTACAAAAGCTGTACAAAAGAAAAACTGTGAACACAAACCTGCCAGTGAAAGTAAAATCCACGTCTTCATCCAGAAACCAGTCAGATCTGAGCCAATAAAGGAACTGAACTGAAGGAGAGATTAAATCACGATTAGCTTTAATGTAATACGCTGAACTGAGGAGCTAGCGTGTGGATGATGTAGATCTGTGTTCAGTGCAGCGTGTGTGTTTGCCTTTTATTTGTCCCACCTGAGTGTGTGTGTGTGTGTGTGTGTGTGTGTGTGTGTGTGTATTACACCCTTCCTCAAATCATCACACCCTGCACAGCATGAATCAACACGCAAACACACACACACACACACACACACACACACACACACACACACACACACACACACACACACACTCACATCCTCAAAGTAACAGTGATGGAATTCAGTCTTGATTCATTAATGTGATGCATCAGGTATGAACACCATCTTCATCTTCGTCATCTTCATCTTCGTCATTCATGTGTGTGTGTGTGTGTGTGTGTGTGTGTGTGTGTGTGTGTGTGTGTGTGTGTGTGTGTGTCAGTGTTGGGTTTTAAAACTCCCGGCCTATGGACACTGATTTCAGCTCTGCATCTGTGTGATGAAGAGTTACATGTGTGTAAATGTGTGTTTTAAAACTCCTGGCCCGCGGGCACTGATTTCAGCTGTGTGTGTGTGTGTGTGTGTGTGTGTGTGTGTGTGTGTGTAGGGTGTGTCCTCGTCTGAGGTGAGACAGTGACTCACACACTCACACAGACAGAGGTGCCACACCTGAACACAGCTGCCTGATCACCATGACAACCACATCAAAGGAGGGGCTCTCATTTCATACACTCATCAGCACACATAAACACACACATTCATAAACACACATGTAGACATCCATAATTATGCATAAATGCACACTGATATATATTCATAATCACACATTGACATTTATGAACATGCACAAACACACACTAATACATATTCATAAACACATATAGACATTCATAAGCACACATGCAAATGTATATCCATAAACGCACTTATAGATATTCATAAATACCCAGAGACATTCAACGCACATGTGTAGATTCATAAATATTTAGAACACATTTATAGACATATAGAAATATTCAAAAAACTTATATATATATATATATATATATATATATATATATATATATATATATATATATATATATATATATATATATACATTAGGGGTGTAACGATACACTCGATGTGTACGATGTGTATCACGATATAATGTTCACGATTCGATATGTGTCACGATATTTTGAATTAAAATTGAAAACTAAACTGAAATGCAAATTTTACCAAGTAAACTATTTTTTATGTATGTCTTTTGTTTCAACTTGTTAAACTGAACCGTCTTTAAGAAAATAAATTAAACAGGCCTGTCTCTGGAAAATAAAACAATTTAAAAACTTCTTACAAATATTATTGAAATGACAGAGACAAAATTAAGGAACAATTTAAGTAAAGGTGCAAAACAAATAATCTTTCTATTCAATTGAGTTTAACAGTAAGAGCTTAAGGCTTTGCTTGGTCACTTGCGTTTTTTGTGTGTGCAAAAAAAAAAATCCACATTTCCAGGTATTTAATTCATATTTAATTAAATTCATTTAGAGACATCTCTAATTACAATTGTGACTAGTCAAAACTCATACAGAGATATCTGCACATATTTTTCAATGGAAGTCAATGGAGGAATATGACTAGTCATAATATATTTGCAGATATCTCCAATCGGATTTCGTACTAGTACAATTGCAATTGCAAATATCTCTAATTGTCATTATGACTAGTCAAAATATAATTAGAGATATCTCTAAATATATTTATGGATAGTCAGAACAAAGGTTTAAATGCTAAAACGGCTTGCCATACGCGCGCGTCTATCATCCGCCCTCTGTAGTATCAGCTCACGGTCAGCTCACGTCATGTGTGATTTTGCGGCGGGAACATTATATGAAGACAGAATGATATTTTAGGGTGAATTGTACCTTATAAATACAGTGTGTGACTCTTTCAACACCATTAGGAGGTATCCCTGTGGCTGTGCAAAGTATGTAAATCACTGTGAAGACTTTAAAACTTAGGATGTTTGACCCAGTATGCGTGTCAAAAAGCGGACGAGTCTAAAGCAATGACTGTACAACCGAAATGTTGCCAGACGTCTGATTTTGAGAGGATGGGCCATCCTGTATTTCAGCTCCACTCATCTTGGTCTGCTAACATTACTGCTGCTGCAATCTGAACTCACGTGCGACAGCAGGTGGAACGTAGCTCACGTGCAAACAGCTCAACTAATAAGAGAAAACGCACGTCATATCGTAATCAAATCGTCATAACGCCACCATGCATATCGAGACATTTTTGCATCGCAATAAAACATACAATGATAAATCGTTACACCCCTAATATATATATATATATATATATATATATATATATATATATTAATGAACATGTGTATATGCAAATATGTATAAATGATCTTATAAACATTTATGAATATTCATAAATTTACACTCATTCATATTCACAACCTCCCACAGACGTGTAGAATTATGAATATTCATTAATGCACTCATAGACTTTCATAAATATTCGTATACATTCATAAATTTGTGAAACCACACAAACATTCATGAGCATTCACAAACACAGGTAGACGTTCATGAACTCGCTAACAGTCATAAAGAGAGATGTAAATATTCATTAGCATAACTGTCGTAAAATTCAAATGTGCATTTAAACAGATATTCATAAACATGTATATTCATGACGCGTTCATACATATTCATAAAGCAAAGACATACACATTCTTTAACACAAGCTTATGTGTGTATGGGATTGTTTGTGTGTGTGTGTGTGTGTGTGTGTGTGAGTGAGTGTGTGTGTGTTAATGCAATGTTCCTCGGTGGTTTGTTCTGAATGTGTATGTGTGTGTGTGTGTGTTTGTTTGTGTGTGTGTGTGTGGGTGTGTGTGTCAGCACATTGAGTCTGTTTTCTTCTGTGCTCCTCCAGTTCATGTTCACACACGTCTAAACGTCATAGCGTACGCTTTAATCCGGTGTATCGTCAGCTGGTGTACTGTGTGTGTGTGTGTGTGTGTGTGTGTGTGTTCACCATGTAATTGGTCTTTCTGAAACACTGATGGTGTCTAACAGATGATACCACAAACACTCGCAATCAACAGAACAGCTTCTTTCCCTGCTTCTGTGTGTGTGTGTGTGTGTGTGTGTGTGTGTGTGTGTGTGTGTGTGTGTGTGTGTGTGTGTGTGTGTGTGTGTGTGTGTGTGTGTGTGTGTGTGTGTGTGTGTGTGTGTGTGTGTGTGTGTCTTTGTGTGTGTGTGTGTTTTCCTGCTTGTCTGGATCTAATCCGATTAATGTCTCCATTGGAATGTCCAGCCACTCACACTCGCATGCTAACACACACTCACATCTGAACTCATGTCACACACACACACACACACACACACACACACTAATCACTTGTTTTTAGTAAAACTAATTATCATGCATAGATCAGACTCTGAGTTCTGATTGGATGCGCTGGAGTTTTGCTTTCTGATGTTGCGGTGTGCTGATTGGCTCATATTGCTATATTGTTGCTAGGGTATTGATTAACAGGGTGTTGCTAGGGTATTGTGATCACTTTGTGTGGTTGACAGGGAGTATCTCATGAGCTCCCGTTCCACCACATCCCAAAGCTGCTCTATTGGATTGAGCTCTGGTGGCTGTGGAGGCCATTTGAGTACAGTGAACTCATCGTCATGTTCAAGAAACCAGTCTGAGATGATTGAGCTTTATGACATGCTGCGTTATCCTGCTGGAAGTAGCCATCAGAAGATGGAGACACTGTGCTCATAAAGGGATGGACATGGTCAGCAGCAATACTCAGGTAGGCTGTGGCGTTGATGCTCAATTGGTACTAATGGACCCAAAGAAAATCTCCCCCACACCATTACACCACCACCACCAGCCTGAACCGCTGATACAAGGCAGGATGATCCATGCTTTCATGTTGTTGAGGCCAAATTGTGAGCCGAGCATCCGAATGTGTCAGCAGAAATGGAGACTCATCAGAGCAGCAACGTTTCTCCAATCTTCTATTGTCCAGTTTTGGTGAGTCTGTGTGAATTGTAGCCTCAGTTTCCTGTTCTTAGCTGACAGGAGCGGCACCCGGTGTGCTCTTCTGCTGCTGTAGCCCATCCGCCTCAAGGTTGGACGTGTTGTGTGTTCAGAGATGCTCTTCTGCAGAGCTCGGTTGTAACGAGTGCTTATTTGAGTTACTGTTGCCTTTCTATCAGCTGGAACCAGTCTGGCCATTCTCCTCTGGCCTCATCAACAAGGCATTCGCGCCCACAGAACTGCCGCTCACTGGATATTTCCTCTTTGTCGGAGCATTCTCTGTAAACCCTAGAGATGGTTGTGCGTGAAGATCCCAGTAGATCAGCAGTTTCTGAAATACTCAGAGCAGCCCGTCTGGCAGCAACAACCATGCCACGTTTAAAGTCTCTTAAATTCCCTTTCTTCCCCATTCTGATGCTCACTGTGCACTGCAGCAGATCGTCTTGACCATGTCTACATGCCGAAATGCAGTGAGCTGCTGCCATGTGATTGGCTGAGTAGACATTTACGTTAACAAGCAGTTGGACAGGTGTACCTAATAAAGTGGCCGGTGAGTATATATATATATATATATATATATATATATATATATATATATGCAGGGGTAGTAATAATAGTAAATAAAAACTACAATGTCCTTTTCTGCATAAATACATATGTACATAAATAAATAAAATGTTAAAATAGACTTTAATCAAATACTAAATAGGAAAAATTATTTCATCAAATGTGATTATTTTACCTAGAAAAATAATAACAACTGGCTGACGATGCTAACAATCAGATAATACAAAACACTTTCACACGTCTGTGAGAGAAATCGTCTGAGATTATGACCAATACAGTCGGCAGATGTGCAAACGCCACCAGAGCGTTCAATAAGTAGACACAATGACTTGCTTTAATTGTCGAACTGACGAATAAACGTCTATTTTCTTATTCAGATGTTCAGATGAGGATTAACCAGTATAACATAAACACTCCAGCAGCACATCTACCACTAACATTTCATTTGTGATAAGACGCATGAGCTGGGATTAATAAGACACACGCACACACACACACACACACACACTCTTATATATCAAAACAATATCAGAGGATGTAGGGCGACGCAGTGGCGGAGTAGGTAGTGCTGTCGCCTCACAGCAAGAAGGTCACTGGTTCGAGCCTTGGCTGGGTCATTTGGTGTTTCTGTGTGGAGTTTGCATGTTCTCCCTGCATTCCCGTAGGTTTGCTCCGGTTTCCCCCATAGTCCAAACACATGCGCTATAGGGGAATTAGGTAGGCTAAATTGTCCGTAGTGTGTGTGTGTGAATGACTGTGTGTGGATGTTTCCCAGAGATGGGTTGCGACTGGAAGGGCATCCAATGCGTGAAAACGTGTTGGATAAGTTGGCGGTTCATTCCGCTGTGGCGATTCCGGATTAATAAAGGGACAAAGCTGGAAAGAAATGATGAAATCAAAGGATGTAGCATATTTATATGTTTATAGTCGTTTCTACACAACATAACATCAACGCTTGCACTTCAGAAGAGTTAAGAAGTTAATATTTAGTAGAAAACACAACAAATCAAAGCATTCGCTGTTAAAAAGCAATTCTGTAGATGACGTCTAACATTTAAAATCAACGAATATGCATCAGATTTTATATTTAAACTTGGTTTAGTATGTGTATGTGTGTGTGTGTGATTCCTGCGGTTTATTTTGTCCTTTTCCTTCCGTTCTTTCATTTATAAAATGTTAATATGGACAATTCTGTCAAAACACACATGTTTGTGAACTTGTTGAGTGCATATTTTGGTATTTTGGGAAATAATCAAATGAAAATGAAAACTGGCGCTAGTGCGACATCTAGCGGATAAAGACACGAACACACTGATCTTTATATAATGACAATAATATATCATGTTCTCTATTATACATCAGTGCACGAATATCTAATAACACATGACGTCACACGATGTATTATTAGATATATTTAGTATGAGATAATAAGTGCTAATAATTACTGATATAGCTTTCCCAGTGGTGGGTTGCAGCTGGAAGGGCATCCGCTGTGTAAAACACGTGCTGGATAAGTTGGCGGTGCGTCGACCCCTGATTAATAAAGGGACTAAGCCGACAAGAAAATGAATGAATGAATTGATGCAGCATACACACAGCTTTTATTATGACGTCTGTAATCCGCTCAAGCTTTTATTTTGAAGGGCTACCGGAAGCGTCGCGCGCGTGTCTGTCTGTTTCATTCATAGCGGGAGTTTGCAGGAGATCAGTGTGATATTAATAATTATTAAAGCTAATCAGCGCTCATAATGCTTAAAGAAAACCCCTGGAATATTCCGGTGACCGCTCCGGCGTGTATGGATAAACACCTGGACGCCATCGACTACAGGAAAGGTGAGGATAAACAAACCCATGTGCTGTAACTGTGTAACTACTAGATTTACTCTTGCGTGTGTTGACGGACAATAACCGTGTTTATTTACTTTTAAACAGTAATATTGTAGTAATCAATGTTTTGGATTGTTTTATATTCATTTGTGTAGGTGAACCGCGGTTTTACTACAGTTACCATGGTAAAATCATGGCTAGATGTGTTAATTAATCAACATAGTGAATTAATCATGGTTTTCCAACACTAACAATAGTTTTACAACTGTAACTAGTGAAAATGTGTATAAATGCAGGGCTGTAGGCAGCCTGGTGAATGGGGTGGGTCTTTTTCTCTAGTGGGGATCTGTTTGCAGTTATTCATCTCATTTTAGAGACATTTAAGCACTATTTTAAGCTAGATTAGCTGATCAGATGGGCATCATAACCACACTTTTAATGCCAAAATATTTCCAAAATACTTATTATTAAAATACAAATTTAATAGTTCATATATCAGTAGAAAAAAACAGGATTCGTTAATGTGTTTAATTAAAAACTGTAGCCAAGTGTAGTTTATTAGGCAAATAACACACTGCAAACTGGCCAGCACGGTCAACTTTCTGCATTTCCTCAGTCAGAATTAAGCTATTTGAATAATAAAAAACTAAAACACATTATTCATAAAAGTTTTTATTTGGTTGAAAATTAATGGACAACAACAACAGCAAAATTAGTGTTCAAATTAATTGTAATATGCGGTGCTTTTGGTGCTTCTCAATTTTTTATCTGCCTTTTTTCTAGAATAAGGTCCAAGATTTAGAATAAAACTTACTGGCAAAATCTTCTTTCTTTTTACAAACAATACAGTAACTAAAGAAGACTTGCATCTAATTGTAGGTTTTCTTGCAAAGCTGGATTTTAGATTCATGGAAAATAATAGTTCACATGGGCCAAAACTGACGGTCAACAGATGATTTGGCTCTTAACCAGTTAAACTCTGCGTGCCCGGGGACAAAATGACGTCATCGGGAGAATAACTATAGATTTAAGAGGTCTGTCTGCACAGATGCATCGCTGATCAGCCAATCAGTGACTGAGATATTGCATGACTAACAGGAAGAGGGGCGTCCAAAACAGTGCGTAAAAGTCACAGATCAGAAGCAAAAATGTTGTGATTTCCCACCCTTCGGTTGAACTAACATAATTATTGCATACTACATGATAAAAACAAAATTCTTTTGTCTAGTGTCTCCTGACAAATGCTGGTAACAATCAAAACAGTCTGCAGTTTGATGGAGCATACAGGGCCTGAGTTATACACTTTCTAAATCAGGCTTTACAACAAAAAAAACTAAAAGCGGTTTGTGTTGAGGTGGTTCATCATAGGACAGACGACATATATAATGATATTTATCACTTTCAGCAGTTCTTTTTGTAATTTCAAAGGGTTTTCTGTAAATCGACACTGAGATATTGCATTTATTATACTGGATGAGGGTCTGGGGAGACTTCAAAAAGAGGTAGGCGGAAATAAAATAAAAACTGGCATTTTTCCTCCTTGCAGTTGGAATGGAATTATTCTCACATGAATTATTATAAAGAAAAAAATCCTTTTTCCTGTGTTTGCTGACACCTGCTGGAAAGAAATGGAATTGTTTCCAGAGTGCTGGAACTCTCCAATACTGATTTGCACATTTCCAAACTTCAGTTTATAAAATAAAAAATAAAAAAGCGCCTTTTTGTGTGTGTTTATTATAACACACACAATATATACAACAATTGTTTTCAATTTCAATTATATTTTATGACATTTCAGAGGATTTCCTTTCAAATGATAGCAAACTTTTGTATTTACACCACTGCATGGGTGTATGGGAAGCTTTTTAATTCGGAAGGCCAAATTCAGTCGTAAATAAAGCTGCAAGCAGCAATTAAGGGGCCAAGCACTTTTGGCCAAAAGGTGGCGCTGCTCCAGAAGTTTTTGAGTACTTTTAGGGCATGGGGTTGAAGAAGCATACCATGTTTTGTAATGATATGTTGTTAAAATATAGCATTTTTGGCCAAAAATCGAAATGGGTGACGCCCAAAATGGCTGACCTGTGAAAATCAGACATCATTTGACTCGACATGCTCTGCCGGATGTAATGTAACCAGTTTTATGAGTTTCGGACGAAAGGTTGATACGTTATAAACCAAAAAAAGCAAGTTTTTTGTATCTCCGGACCACTAGGGGCAGTGCGCCGAAACTCCGCATGTAACCTCAGACCCTAGTTGTCATAACACACACCAAGTTTGGTGTGAATCGGTGAATGCGTTACGGAGATATCGCCTCAAGTACATTTTCGCAAGTTCTTCGTTAAAATTGATTGCAAGTTAAACAAAAATGGTTGGTCTAATCAACTTGAATTCCATAACTTTTGGTTGGCATGGTCTGTAGATCATGTGATTCAATTTTGGTGAAAATCGGAGAAACGGCCTAGGACGAGTTCGATTAAATAGGTTTTTTCGAATAATTTAAAATAGCGAGAAAAAATTCATGACGGAAAATGACGTCATAGGGTGCGTTTGAATCGGACTGAGCCAAGGAATCAGAGGAAAAAAGAATTTTGGACAAGTGGTGGCGCTAGAGAGTTTGATTTTGAGACTTCATATTTGGTCTGATTAATGTTAATACTGTCCTCTATCATTGTGCCAAATTATACAACTTTCCCGCATACGCCTATATGGGCTGCCATTCAAATCCGGCGGAAGAAACGGAAGAATAATAATAATGATAATAATAATAATAGGAACGCTAACGGATCCAATAGGTGCCTACGCACCTACGGTGCTTGACCCCTAATTACCCCAAATAGCTCCAGAGCTTAACTGGCTAAAGCCTTTTTCAATGGGCTGTTTTCACAGTTTATGATGGTGTAGCAGTCAAACTGGACAACTGAGCTCATATATGGGACGAATTCTGAACGTTTGTCATTGAGAGGCGGGTCTTTCGAACCACCCGAACGTCAAAGCGAGCATCAGAATGTGGAAGAAAGAGGATTTAAAGGGCCATGAAACCCGCTCGTTTCAGCAGGGTGTTTTCACACCTCTACTTTGGAAAAAGTCAGAAAAGTGGGCGTGTCCAGCTCTGTTTAGGGGGGAGTGTCGGAGGAAGAAAAGAGGCTTGGTATGGGAGTGTCTAATTGGGCGCGCTGAATTTCAGAGTCAAAACACACACCCACAGCGGACAATGTGACTGTGTTTACAAGGACATCTGTAGTCGAATTATTTGCCAAATTATTAAATGTTGGACTTTAACAGCAGTTTGGCTCTTTCATTCAGGGAATTCATTCATGTCCCTCCCGACAAACGTGATATTTGATTTGAGGAGCTGCTCTAAGCGTGTATTTTTCATGCAATGTTTGATACCGCACGGCGAATGAGAGAAAAAAAACTCAGCATTTCCCGGAAACTTAGATGCACACGGCAGGTAGCGTCAGAAAGCCGCGTGTGTTACTCCGGTCACAAAATCCAACAAGAGGTTGTAGTTTGGTTGTAACTGTTAGTGCTAACTTGTTTACACTCGGTGCAATAGTTTGTTTGATACGAATAAAATACGAACTGAATAAACAAAGAGCACTGCTCGCTCACTTACCAAATCTGTAGAGACAGGACAATCACCAGCAACTAGAGCCGCGTCTTTATTAAGAGGAGACTAAAGCGAATCCGGATCTCAGCGTTTGCAGATGAGAACAGCTCTCAGGTAAACAATAATCCTCCTTAGACACGTAAGTTATTGTTGTCGAGCGTCGCGTACACTGTTAATCCACACGTGACTCCAGCTGAGCTCTCACAGAGAGAAAATGAAAACAAAACTTCACTGCAGCAAACTATAAAAGCAACACTTGACGCTTGTTTTGCCAACACAACGTGGCGTCTCTGTCGTCTAAACACTGTGACAGTAATGAATATTAATGAAGTTGCACAATAGAGCGCGCTGATTGGTTTGAACCAAGCCTTACTCATGCATTAATGCATCACACTGTAAGACGTAATAAGACTCACTCTGGCACAGACGTCCAGTCTGCACGCTGGAATACACGCTATTATGTCATGACCGTGACGCAGCTTCAAAAATTCGTTTCAAACCGGAAGTACGAATTTGCTTGAAATAACGCAAAAACAACCAATTTACACTTTTTAGTGAAATATAGGTGTCCTAATAGTGTTTTTAGCAGTGTGGGACACATATACCACTGTCAACAGCTCAACACATGTGTTCTGGTGTTTCGTGACCCTTTAAGTGACTTTGAGCGTGGCATGGTATGGGCCAGTATAAGAGTCTAACGGTATAAAAACCTTGGATATTAATATCATTGTTTCACAGTGTCAAGGTTTTGCAATTACTGCTCTAAATTATATTCTTTTTATATGTCTGGGTAAAAAACTCAAACTTTTCCCCCTTTGTACGCAATATATTTTAATTTGGGAAACATTTTGAATATTTTGTAAACATGCCAGGCTGAATAATTCAGATGAATCACTAGCTATGTTTCCATCCAAAAATGTGAATAAACTTTATGCGCAAATCTGGATTATCGCATAAAAGTTGTGCGAATGAAGCAGCGTTTCCATCCAACGAGTCAAAGCAAACAAAATCGTCACTTCCTAATGAACTGGCGCCAAATATCAACAGTAAAAACTGCCTTTGCTGCAGTAGGAGAAGCTGCATCAATCTTTTCTAAATGAATGCGCCTCAGTAGACAATCCTGACCTGCAGTGAGCGCGCAGCGGCGTTTGAAGGTGTCAGACGCGGAGCACAGGCGCTCTTGATTCTGGAGGTCATTAATAATATAATAACATTAATACTGAAATGGTAAGGCGTTTTATAACGACCAAAACAACATTTCAGATGTTTTATAATGTGATCAGCCTGACGTTTTATCCCTTCACACACATTTTAAGCATCATGATCTCTTTCAACCTTTTTTAATGCGCATG